>NC_080733.1:5107455-5407455 GCF_019097595.1 Hemibagrus wyckioides | reverse complement strand
GTTATATTAGATATTTTTTGGTTCCTGCTTTAGTCTCTAAAAAACTCTTTACCATTACCTCTGCATGATTTCATCTTGGAACAGTGATTTGTTTAGCAGTGTGAAAGTGGGCAGCTCCAGGAAGTGGATTCCACCACCCTCAGTGCCCACAGCCAAGAGATCACAGCTGAGTTTTGGCAGCAGAACAGTCACACGCGTCGCACTACAGGAGCAAAAAGTAAACACAACCATCATGACCAGAGCATTCCTGTCTGCACAGATATACCGAGATGTGTGTGAAAGCCTGGAGAAAGGCTCTGTAGACAATGAGACAAATTTCATATAATATATAATTTTATTATATATATATATATATATATATATATATATATATATATATATATATATATATATAAAATTCTAAAAGGCATTTGAATGACAATACACAAATTACAAATAAAATATTAATGTATATATTACTGAACTTCATTAAGTCAGTGTGTAGGCTTGTTTGAAGATATGCACCATTTATGAATCAATATCAAAAATCTATAACAAATACACATTAAATAAATAAATAAATACAGTAATAGCACTAGTTTTAGATCGTCAGTGTGCTGGCATTTCCCCCCCATCACATTTAGGGAAATCTTTAAAATGCTGTAAAAACTTTACTTCAAATAATTCCTCTTCACACAGCCATCAACATGAAGCCTCGACATTGATATTAAGGTCTAGGCCTATTACACACTTTTAACTGTTTGCGATGTAGGAAATGACAGCAAAGGCTGAATAGAGGCATCACCTGGTGCTGTCGATGCCAGGCCTGCCGGGGAGGCTGAAGCAGCGCACCTCCTCCAGGTGGGAGCAGGAAGCCTTCTGCACAATCTCCCAGAGGTGCAGAGAGTTATCATCCAGCAGGGATAAAATCCTTCCCTGTAAATTCAAACATATACTAGTGCTGAGAATTTTTAACATTACAGAAACTTATTACTCTACTAATTATTCCTGTCTTCCTAACCAATACAGAATAAAACAAACAATTAACATGAGAAGTCCAGTCGTCAATTATCATATTTCTAATCACCTAAAATTACAAGTGTAGTAATTTTGAAAAGAAACCAAAAATCCACAGTTCTGCATTCAAATGTGCCCTGAGCCACATTCTCACATAGCCAAATTATAGTCATTATCCCGTAGCCTGTATTATTTGCGCTGCGCAGCTTTTATCCTAATGAGGTCAGTAATCAGAAATGAAAAGTTCATGCACTTTCATTCTTTCTTACAGCAATGAAATAAGCTAGATCAAATGGTGTAATGCAGCTAAGCTTCAAAAAAGTAGAAGATTTAATGATTAGTAGTACATCAGGACTATTTTAAATAGCGCAAACCTAATGGCCCTCTTCTCGTTCTGCAATTTGCAAACCCACATTAGAGGAACTCTAGGCTACTGTAAAGTGGGAACTTGTTCAACAAAGTAGCAGAATTACGCATCGATCTGTATGCTGAGCCGCAGACCCGGCGGTCTCGTGCTTATGCTAGTGGAATGGTGAGATTAATTGACAGACCTAAAATTGGGTTTCTGCTGCCTCAATTAAACTGCCATTGTGAGAATGGAAATCAAATCATTGCCAAAAGCACCTAAAAAAAAATTTCATACACGCTGGAAATAGCAGCACTGGTGCTATCACAGGCACGGGTTTTCTTCCAGCAAGATTTGGCACCAAAGTCACTCTACTTTTAATGAATACCAGAGAAAACTGAAACACTGTGTGGCTCATAGCGATGGAAATATGCCTGTGTCTAATTAGAGATGATAAAATATTTCCAGATTTCATTTGTCTAATCAGAAGCATGATAGAACATAGATTTCGGCCCAAGAATTGTAAACTGAACCGCTCCACGAATGACAAAAACATTTTTTTGTTTAAACCACAATGATACAAATTAAAGCTTGTCCAAAAACTGCAGGCTGAGCTGCTCCATGAACAAAGTAAACTGTTGGATCCTTCTTACAAGCAAAAAAATAAAAAAATGAACCCATTACCTGTCCATGCAGGAAGTGCATCTGTGTGACCGTAGCAGCCTCCTTATGAAGTCCAGTGAACTCCACTCCAGGAGCCCCATATCTGAGTTCTGAGTTAAAGAGCCCCATGATTCATACACCAGATAGAATAAACACATGATTGAAAACTGGACTGACAGCAGAAATGGAGCATATGTTGTAGATACGGACCCGACTAGGAAGAAACAAACACTTGCAACATTCATTTACATATTTAATTAAATAATCAGCCTCTCATCAGCTTTGTTTGTCATGAGCAAAAGCGCTCGAATGTCCAAAGACATAACAGAGCATTGTGTACAGCATAGTCTGTTTAATCAGATGACATCAGCTCAAGCTGTACAAAGAATACTGAAACGTGCTTAAATATTGTTGGACTGCTTTATAGCGAAAGAGAAGATGGAGAGCGCCATGAACAGGAGGAAGATGAAGAAGAAGAAAAGGGAAAAGGAAGAGCATCATGAACATGAAGAAGAATAAGACAAAAGATGAGAAAACCATGAAAAATCAAGAGGAAAAGAAAGAGGGCATCATGAAGATGAACAAGAACAAGAAAATGAAGAAGTAGAAGAAGAAAAGTATCATTAACATCAAGAAGAAAAGGGAGGAGGAAGAGGCCATCATGAACATGAAGGCAAACAAGAGCATCATGAACATGAAGGTGGAGGAGGAGGAGGAGGAGGAGGAGAGCATTAGAACACGGACACATACAACATGGACACATTAAGATTTAAGGCATTTGGCAGATGGCCTTATCCAGGGTGCCTTACATTTCTCATTCTACCTCTGAGCAGTTGAGGGTTAATGGTCTTGCTCAAGGGCCCAGCAGTGGCAGCTCGGTGGTCCTAGGATTTAAACTCACAACCTTCTGATGAGTAGAGTGCAACATCTTAACCATTAAACTACCACTTCAACACAAACGGGTACAATAAGAACAAGATGAAGACTAGCTTGGTTGCCCCTTTCTCCATTTCTCCAAGTGAAACCATACAAAGCCCTTGCAGATGGTGGGAAAGGGGAGAGGAGGAGAGGAGGGGAAGGGAAAGGTTTAACAGACAAAACTAAACCACAGTTTTTCCTTCACATTTTTCTCACATGTGAAAGCTGGATAGGACATGGTGCTAAAACAAAAATCTGCAAGCTTCAGGCTTATAAAGTCCCTCTTGCACACTAGAGCTGTTATTAAAAGTCAGAGGGGAAGTTGCACACATCTGGAGATGTGTAAGAAGTGGAGACAGATGCAGGCATGGAGTCCAGGCAGGACAAAGAGCAGAACCTAGAACAAAAGACAAACCCAGCACCTCATACTCAGTCCATCGAGAAACTCTGGGGTCCAAACACTAACACAAGACCACATCTCTCCAGCGTGGGCTCTCGCTAGAGCTTCACTGACTCAGCTGTGCAGTCATGGTTGCAGCAGGAAGGCTCTTATGTCACACGGGGACTCAGGCATGCATCTTATCCTTTGAAGAGGGGGGTTTCCATAGTCAAAGCTCTAGCGCAAGCATTATAAAGGGTTTGAAGAGCAAACATTATCTGCTTGGGACCGGGGTATAAGGGTAAACATTTTCAGCAGATCCACAAAATGAAGGAATTCTTTTGGGGGTACCAACACACAAACACAACAGCAAGGAAATTAAAGAGGTTTAAATTATGATAAGTAAGATAAGAATGCTGTATTCCTTCCTGTAGAGATTCACAATAAGGGCCAGGATGCTGACAAAACCAAACAAAGACAAAATTAAATCTCTATGTACTGTTTGTTTTAAATGGAGCAGTGCCAGCATACATCCTCTGCAGTTGTGCACAGACCTCTGGTGACAAAATAAAACACAAACACTGTTAAACTTCCCTTTCCCGCCTTGAGCTCTGTTATTCATCATCACGTCCTTCATCTGATGGAGTAGAAGTTTGAAGCTGAAGTGGGAGAGGCTGAGGATGTGTGGAACGTGAGGAGGATGTGCTGGGAGCTGAAATGGGGAGGGGGCATGCAATGCGATGCAGTGAACTGGGCCTCAGTGCTGGAATGTGCTGGGTGTGTGGGGATTAAAACACATGAGCAGGAGGAAGAAGAGGAGGATGAGGGGGAGGGGTCAGGAGCAACTGGATGAAGCTTTTAGAAGCAGGACTGATTACACCACAGCTCATTAATCATTAACATAAAGCCTTCAAGCTTTTTTTTTTCCATTCCCAAAATTCCCCCAGGATTTCAGACAATTAGATCTTCTTTTAAAAAGTTTCTTTTTTGGGCAAGCATATCTAAAAAGATAAAGCCGAAGTCCTTCACACCGACGGCGCAACTGGAACAGGTGATATTAAAATAAGAAACTTCCTGTTTGAGTATCCGGCTGCTTTCTGACCCGAGGAGGAGGAGGAACATTCCAGCATGCTTTGTGAAACTGAGGAGTAAAGACAGCGAGAGGCTTCCGTCAAGCAGCTTCTTGTCATCTTCACTCCCTACGCTGAAAGGCTGCTCTTTATTTCCCCATGAGGACCATGGGTGATGGGTCTCGTCTCGCCTCACACCTGACATCAGTACAGTGCTGCGTTCCATTTGGAGCCACAAGACAAGGCACAGATGTCAGGTGTTCCAGACAAAAATAATGTGTAAAAGGATCAGACAGTTAGGTTTCCCCTCAATAAATCATAACACCACATCTATAAAAATCCAAGCTCTTGGGTACAGCAGGTTCAGATCACAATCTGAACGGTACACAATTTAAAGCTCGGCAAACATAAAAAACCCTGGATTAATAAACAGTGGGAAAGAAAGTGTAATATTAGACACCCAGGAAAATTCCCTCTAGTCTCCAATATGGGGCTTGATTGCAAAGTTGAACTACATACATTAACCAATATTTACAACACCAATAAATACTATATCATTTAAAAGGGATCTTTATTTTTCCACTGGACAAAAATATACTTCAGAGTAAAATCTCATTTCCTTTTCTATACAGATCTGCAATACAAATTATTTATTTTAGTTCTTGGAATCTCTCTACCTACTAAAACAATAACAAAAATCATAACTTCAATATCCAGGTCATAGATATGGTCACAGCTTTGTTATGATGACCAAAACAGATCTCATGTATTTACACTGAACTTTACATAAGCAAAGTTTTTCCATCATTATGTGATATATTCCAAATTTCACTCTAAAACAAAAACGATACTCGATCATCAGGAAGTTGTCAATACAAACAAACCCTGCACATCTCCAGAAAATATCATTAACTGATTAATAATGTAGTTACATAATAATGACGTAATCTTTCTTCCTGACCGAGGATGCTCCTGGCTTTCAGTGTGGAGCAGTACCCCGAGCCCCTGGCTGCTCACACTGTTAACCAAACACACAGAATAGGGCCCAAAGGCCACAGTAGCCATCCTCTCTCCCCAATCCCCCAACAATAATGGGCAATTACCCATTGAAGCACTCACAGCAAACCTAGCAAGAGAGAATGCAATTTCACGGTCTGAATAGTGACAGACAGCGAGCTTTGTGTTCGAGCTCTACTTCAGTTATCCAATGTTGCCATGTCTCTTCAATATAGCACAACCTCAGTAATTAGGCAGTGTACCAGGGAGGAATAATTAATTCATTAATTAATTGAGGGGGAAAAAAAACTATGGTCATGGCACAAATATGATTAAACATACTTGACTGATATTGAGGAAGTTCATCCAATTTGTTGTTTAATGATTTATCGATTCTGTGATCATTTTTACTATAAAGCTATACTGAGTTATAAAACTCCTCTCTCGCTGTAGACATGAATGGGAATGTGCTTGTGGATGGAACTCATCATTCATGTAACACCATGGACTATGTCAAAAACACTGCTACATTCTGCTAACACTGTTAGCCAGTGAAATAAGTAAGTGCTGAAAAGTAAAAGCACATCTCTATCAACACTGTAGTTTAAAACAAGATGGTCAAGTCTCAGGTTTTGCGTAAATCAAGTCCAGCAGCAGTGAATGTTTATTAAAGCTACTTTTGGAAATATTTCTTTTTAATCTTTGCAAAAACACTTTTACGTCAGGTTGCATCCAGTCTCTTTTTCCACCAAATCTTGTTTTGCAGATGAATAACAAACAGCGTGCACTGTACAAGACGTACAAACCAAATAATAAGATATCTAACAAGAAGAGGACATGAGCAGTGAATACATTTAAATAAAAGTAGTCTTTAAAATAAATGGCCTTAAAAGGGAACGGTCATCATTTATGACAAAATGCATCAATGATCACAGAGTCAGCCTAATGCTTTCATACTTAATAAACATTTTTTTTTTTTTTTTCTTTTCATTATTCAGTTTTAACTCATCAAACCTCAGATGACGGAAAATCTATTAACTTTATGATTTGTCCATATCATGGGGCTTGACTGAACAATCAGGGTGAAGTTTCCCACTCTCTGATTCAAAGACAAGTGGAGCTTGCAGACAAAATGACGTAAATAAATAAATAAATAAATAAATCCTAGTGATTATAATTTTAACGCATTAATGTTAAGCCACATTTTTCATCTAAAGTAAAATAAAATCAATTTTACAGATCAGAACTCTTGATCTTAAATCCAAGACCTCACTTTCTGTAAACACTCCACAATCTTTTATTCTATAAACAAACTGTTAATTCACCCCTAAATTCCCACAATCCCGTCTGTCCCACCCCCCGATACTGAACTTTGCTTCAGAAACCATCTCTCAGTCAGCAGTTTCAGTTAGAGAGAACAAACAAAAAGCAAGTATCAGTTACCCGGAGCATGGACTGGCAATTTGTTCAAGCCACAACCCAATTCTACATTCACATCAACTTTCAGCCCTTCAGTTTGTCATTATTTTCAGGCTTAAACCAGACGTGACGAACAGCTTTATAATGAAAGATTCACAAGCTTAGAAAAGCCATATTTCCGCTTATTGTAATTCACGCTCACACAAAGCCTCTTTAAACTGAAAGGTCTGGCACAGATGAGCATTAAAGAAAATTCAATGAGACTATCTCACACTGCTGCTGCTCCTCAGGTTTCCAAAGGCCAACAGAGTGCATTGAAAAAAAAACCCTGAAGTGTCCTCACAGGCTGATAAGTACACTACAGGAGGGGGAAGGGGATGGATTTTAAGCCCTCTCTGTGTGTCCAGGACGCCTGCATCAGAATACTAATGCATAGTGACTGATGCTTCTACAGGGAATGAGTGAAAGAACAAGAGAGAGAGAAAGGGAGAATGAAAGATGAAACGAAAGGGAGAAAGTGTGAGGAGGACAGACGGGAAATATGCAAGACGGGTCAAAATCCCTGAAAATGTAAAGAACCTCTGGGGATATATAATCACCTCATAGCCCGGCACAATGGATAAAAATGAGGACTAAGCAAAACCAGGGTAAAGGGAGGAGTGGAGGCATAATGAGAAAATCTACTAGGCTGTTTCCTCAGCTGCGTTCAATCAGACGCGAGCACAGCACAACGTGAGAACAGCGTTGCTCGTGAAATACGAGACTCGGTCCTTCAAGAAACGCCTCGCTGGACTGTACTGGAAGATCTTTTCAGTCCAGACAATAGTTTGCAATTTTGCAGTCGCGCCCCTTCACACTTGGAAACATACAGGAAGCTACATCGCTCTGGCGTGATGTGATGTCGAGGGTGGAAGAGACTCCCTGAAGTGCACTGACAACAGCGCTAGGAAGACAATTCCACTGCATTCCCCCAGCATTGCTTACAGCTGCGTCAGTGCCGATTCCTCAAGCAGCTGAAACCCTTTGCAGCTGAGCCCCTCATGGGAATTCATGCAGCTAACACAAGGCTGACTACACAGCCAGCGTCCTGAAAAGCAAAACTTTTACTGTGCATGAGGCTAATTACGTGCTGAAACGCAATACTATAAATATTCCAGCATTTCTATTCACAGCAAGTTCCTGACAACAAGCAGTATCCACAAAATAAATAAAATAAATAAATTAAAATCCCCTGTCCTCTTAGGTCACTATAAAAAAATCCAAAATGGCTGATGTTGACGTTTTACACTACAGCTGAGTTCATGCTTCTGTAATACGTTCATAATCATAAAGTTATGCAGCAGAACACACCAGGTTTCTGACAACTCTCCACTTCTTAACCACAAGAAGAATAAGGGCCATCTACAACTGTAGACTTACATATCTCAAATCAGTGGCATTTTTAATTTGTTTAATGATCATGTCCTACTTTTAACCATTTTTAGTTGCATTTAATGTTGTAAAACTGTTGTAAATACCGTTATGATACTATTCTCTCACCAGCTTGACTTTTTCCCCCTCTCAAAACCAAGATGAAAATTGTTTTTGTTTTTTTAAAGAAGTACAGTGTACTCCTCCTCTGCCTACAGACATGACACCTGAGAATCCCCTCCATACACATTAAACACACATTTCCTTACAAAAGGCTTCACCGCATCACTTTTTCTTCAACAGCAGCGTGTTTCTGTTCATTACATTAAATTGTGTGAAGCATCTGCAATAAGCCCCCTGTGTAAGCTGTTACTATGGAAATGATTCCTGTATTCGATGGAGTGCGTTAATACAAAGCTGTAATTTGACTTTCAGTGGGCTATACTCAGAGCTGCGCTATTATTTGAAGTTTACATCGCACCGATCAAGTCTGAGAATTAAACAGTGCTGCATTATGAGAATTGACATCTCATTAACTATTTGTGTTAACCAAAGAGACAGAATTCATGAAATATCCCGTCATCAATGGGCTCTCTCATTTTTGGAGTTTATTTAGAAACAGAGCACGATTTAAGAAAAATTTGTAACGTGAAAGCGGTCATGTGGAGCAGGAAGCGCAGCACGGTACAGAACCCGAGACTACCTGTAGGAGGTGGCGCGAGTTCGGCTGCACTGGAACTGCAACAATTCCCGTGGACGTGAACGCAATTCGTACTCGGGTCCAAACTTGTTCAGGAAGTAAAGTAACCTGCGTGTGTTTTAACCGATGACGACATCATTCGTTTCCACAACATACGTGTAGCATGAGTGACAGGGGAACGATGCGAGACACAGAAAAGGTGAGACACTTTACTGTGCATAAGAGCACCAAAATAATAATAATAATAATAATAATAATAATAATAATAATAATAATAATAATAATAATAATAATAATAATAAATTATTTGCAAATGCATTTTGTGGATTTCAATAGAATCATGTGGGTCTGAAACTAGACCAACACTGCGGGCAGCCAAGAACAATCACACTCTGATTCAAACCTCAGCAAACATGTCCAGCGTGAAAACCACCAATATTACAATGGTCAAGCAACTGCTACTTTGAGATTTCTTCTGATTCTGTAGTAAAGTTGGCTCTAAGCTCCAGTTTTTTTAATAACTTAAAAAAATAAACCTAAGCTACACTCTGTTCGTGCAATAATTCCTCTTCTTGGTCCGTTACCTCTTATTGATAAACTACCGTGGTTTTTGTGCTGTACAGAATTACCACCACAAGTCCAAAAAATTTAATAATTAAAGCGAAACACTTCTGTGAGGTCTCCCCAAATTCTCGTGGAAGAAATCTAAATACAGATTAAGATTTCTGTCCATTTCATCTCATTAATAATAATATATGAGGAGTTTGATAGACATTCTGGAGACAGAAATGTACAAACTTCCAAAAAACAGAGAGTTTGCTCCTTTTCGGTGTGTTTAAACACGTAACAAGGGTTGCACAGTTCTTCAAAATTACATCAAATTAACATTGACAACCCGAATCGGATGCAAACAGAGCTGATTAGACTGTGGGCAAAAGATGACTGTGTTCATTTTTGGCAGCTTCATAATCCTAATGGTTCTGACAGTTAAACGACAGAAATGGCAGAGCGATGTTTCAAACTGGAAAACAGCAGCAGCAGCAGCAATGCATCCCAATTATCTGAGCTCTAGAGCGGTGGCCTTGGAAACCGATTCAAAAGGCGCCTTCAGCGAGGCCAGGCCCGGGGCAAAGCCTCAGAAGAATCTCCCCTTACTGCAGAGGGTGAACTCTGGGCAAGTCAGCATACATTCTTTACGGGTGAACCCAGCTCCTCCAACAACCCCTCTGTTCCAGACATCTCATTACGTTCCATTCTCCCTCACTCCCCTACACACACACACACAGTTACAGCACAGTCCCCTGCCCTGTGCCTCAATGTGCGGTTGGAGCAAAAGCATGTTTATGAAGAGCAAAGCTCGTATTTCTCGTGTTTGCACAAATGCAAACCGAGCAACAAGGACACAAACATCTCGCTTAGACACTGGTCTACAGAGAATGAGTAGACAACTCTTCAGGGGCCCATCCTTCAGACATAAATTACAGAGTTAGCTGAAATGGATTGTTGTTATATGCGCTTATAAACATGCATGTTTACACACATCTACATAACGCATGCAATAATTCAATCAAGGTCTAGTTGTAATGCGTGTTGTTGAATGCAGAGCTCCCAGATTCAAGATTTTCCACATTTTGCTTATTCCTAAAAAAAGCTCACAGCATTTTAACAAGCTGCTTACATCTCAGATGGAGTTCACAAGTCTCCATGAGCAATATTCTTTTTTTATTTAGACGTGAAAATTAGGAGGAGACACATCATGGCCACTCACATGGTAATTATAGGAAGATTGTTTCATTTATTTTCATATCTACTTAAATGGAGAATGTTCAGCACAAATAGAAGAGCTTATATATATATATATATATATATATATATGGGTTTCTTGAGTCCAGTTTAATATCCCATCTCTATCACATTAACTAAAATTAAAATGCAATCTCTATGCTTCCCTACTATTAGTTTCCCATTTCTTTAATTGTGCCTCTCCAGTTTTTCTTTGCTTGCTCCTTAAAATGACTTCAGTAAACATATTTATTGAGGACATGCTGCCCGGATGAATTTATTACATAACATCTGTATAAACACAAGGCTGAATTAACCACTCAGTTAAAACCTTCACTGGATCCTTTGTTCAAACCTAAACGGTATTGTTTCATCACTTTTCTTTTACTTCCAAGGATTTCATTTCTTTTTATTGTATTAATCATCATTTCAATATTTCTGCTTTCCAGGGAAAGCAATCAGACTACACAAATCAATTTCTCGTGTGCGATTGATGAAACCAAGCTAAGCTGTTTGGAATCATCACAAAGCGTAAATCTGGTAGCATGTCATCTTAGATTTGTTAAGCAACGGACAAAATAATGACTGCACATTTACATATAATTCCGAGTCCAATTTCTAAGCAAACACTGGGCCTCTTAACTTTTTGTAAAGCTAAAACTTTCCTTCTGGTTTAAAAAAAAAAAAAAGTTAGAGAAACACAGATTTTCTTTATACTCGTGCATGTATGCTGATATCCAGTAAAGTGCTAAGCACATTCTTGAAGCAGCTCATTTGCATGTAGTGACGCCCACAAAACTCCATAAAAGGTTGAGTGCACAGACAGCTGTGCACACAAAATGAACAATCAGGGTGAAGGAGGAAAGGCAGAGGTGCAAGTTATCTTGACTCACTTTTATGACTGTCTCTCTGTCTCCACCGCCACCACCACCAACCAAACACTAAATCTTCGATCAGTTTAAGCATTTGATAACAGTTTACAGCTCCACATGAGACAGACGGACAACCTTGTCCTTCAAATATTTTTTCATATTCTGCAATTAATGCTAATATTTAGAGAACGACTGCATGAACAGTTTTCACAAAATGTTCTTAGTGCCTGACCTGGTGATCTGAGGACGAGTTTCTGATAGAGACTACAAAGCTCTTCTATAAGTCACTCTGGATAAAGGTGTCTGCTAAATGCTATAAACATAATTAAAAAACTATAATACAATATAATATAAATATATTTGATCGTGGTTGATCAAACTGAAGATTACATTTGTGTTCTTATGAGTAAATTCACACAAAAAGCCTGCAAACACACAGGATAACTTAATTTCTTGTGTAAATCCTCATGCAAACAATTTCAGGTCATCAAATAATATATACAAATTATAATAAAATATTCTGGCAGCCCAAAATAAGATAAACATAGGATAGTTCTTATCAAGTTTTAAATGATGCCATCTTCATCCATCAACAGCTGAAAACAAAGCCAGATACAGTGATGTTTATCTAAGGTTCAGGGAGATGGGGAAGGAAGGAAGGAATGTATGGGCTCCTGCTGTCTAATCAATTCAAGATGGACTCCAGAAAAACTGTGCAGAGCAATTTTACTTGATAAAGTCAAAAGCGGCACACATCAGTTTCAAAGGTAGGCTACAGTTCTATTATGAAATGCAGAGCAGCATAATTTCAGTCACTTCGGTCAATCATTTCCGAGAAGACAAAAACACCTTAGGGTCCGAATGTAAACAAGATAACATTCCACATCTGGCGTACTTTTCTTTCTGAAAGCAGGATTTAAAAAATGCACTGATGCCCCAAGTTGGGAAAGAGTGACTATTTAGAAGCAAACGTTCGTGGTTGACCAAAACCCAACATACAACTCTTGTCTGCCTTTACTCCACACCCATGTGTACGCAGAGTAGACAAATGAAATGCTCCTGAAACTAAACCACTAATTTAGTCAACTTCAGAACACGTTCCTTTCCCACCCACCAACCACAGCACCCTGATGTTCGCTCAGAGACAGCAGAGAGATTGTGTTCAGCATAGTTGGATGACACTCACAGAGGCGAGCACAGCACAGAGTGAGTCAGGGCTTCAGAGTCGGCCTCTTGGCTCGGCCGTGCCTGATAGTACCAGCCTCCTTTAACCACTCCTCAGCGCGGCTCAAAGATCTGCACTGTGCTACCATGCCCACCACTACAACGGCTCGGGGCATGTCCCAAGTCAGACAAGAAGGGCACACATTCCATATCCTCGCCTTGCGTGCCCCCAAATGAAAGCAGGAGGAATAAAAACAAAAGGTCAGAGAAATGTCTCTACGATTCCTTCTCAGCCGTTTAGTCCAATTAAACCAGCCAGATAAATCACAGGCTGCTAAAGGAGTCTCCAGCTCCACAGTCTGATAGCAGTAATTACAGCCTCCTAAACATTCCTTCAACCCAGAGCACGGCCATGTCCAATATAATCAACACTAAAGAATTCAACCCAAGGGAAAAAAAAATAACAAAAAAAAAATCAACTGTGGGAATAGTTTTAAACCATTTTTCAATGCTTTAGGCATACTATGAACTTCTGTTACAACACAAAACACAATGGGAACTGGGAGAGACTTCAGACTTGTTTTCTAAAGGCCACAACTATTAGAGCAAAAATCTGAAAAATATCAGTAGATAAGCGACATCATAACTTTAAATGTGTGTATATACACACACACACATACACATCACTTGGACATTAAATGTGACTACATTGAAATATGTGTAATGTGGTGACTAATGAAAATACAACACCAAAGAGAAAACCATCACAGTGGGATGCTGCTTGTGCAGTTACAATTGCATTTCTTACGAGGCATAAACATAAGGACATAAGGGAGAACAGTCAGGATTGTTGGCAGCTCATAAAACTTAAGAGTTAGAACTTCTTTTCTCACACTACTTTTCAGCAACGTTTAACCATATTTTAAAAAATCTAGCACAGAGAAGAAGCATTAGGGACAAAATACTGGACTGAAAGGTACAGAATACAATGCAGCTCTGTTATGACGGAGACTCAGCTCAGCTAACCAGCAATCAACAAGAGAACAAGCATCATGCCTTTGATGGTTGTATAAGCACAAGTGTTAGTTTTTTTTAACCCTATGATTGAGCAGATGAAAAGGTGATACTAAAGCACTGCTGCAGCTCTCTTTTTAGGGAGAGGGGCATCTCAGTCGCACTATTATCGCCAGTGGTAAAGTATTTCCCAAAGCAAAAATAGACCAATCTGTCCATTTGTCAGATAAAAGATTTCAATCTAATACTGGAGAGAACATCTTCCTTAATATGCAAGATGATCATTCAAGCCGGATTTGTCCTTTAAAACCTGTGTAAACGTGCAGCCTGCATTATGTTTAATGCCTGATCAAACAAAGGATGCTGCGGCATAATTTGTTTTTTACATATTCAAACATCATTAGAGTGAAAATGGTTTCTTCATGCACATTTTACCTCACTCCATATTCATTAAAACCTCATTTCCCACAAGGCTTAAAAAAAAGGTAACTGAAATGATGACACCACATAGATGAACTTAATACACTTACACATTATGTACTGTTTGAAAAGGATACACTTTGATGGCTCCTGATTTAGTCCCGATGGCCATTAGCTGCAGTTTGGGGTCATAGGCCAGAGCACTCGGCTGATTTGGGAATCCATGTTCAACCGTCTGGATGAAAGAAAGACAAGGTGTACATTCATTTCATGCACATGACAGACAGGCATGGGACTAACTCAGCATTCTGACATCTGTTTATACTCAACTGTGTGACCTGGCAAAGAAAACGTAAGTAACTCGACTGCAAACGATGACAGATTTTCCGTTTTAATGAGTAATAAAGGCAAAACGTTCCAGAATCATCAAAATACAATTACAGTAATTAAAATAAATATGCAATGGCAGCAAATTTCTTCCTGATCATTTGGTCTCTAAACAATGTTGCAGAACATGTATGCAATTCTTAATCAACCGCTTACTAAGCATGACAAAGAAAACACATTGTACAGGGATCGATTTATAAAATTTAAAATTTGATATCCAGGAATTAATCTGTTTTCTGACACTGCTATACAAATAAAACTGAACTGCGGAACTGATGAGAGCGACATTGTCATGGAGAGGATCATCCCAATGCTTCAGAGAGAACAGACACAGAGCATACACTTATCATGCACAGTTTTATATTTTACCTCTAGCTACCTGTACCCACTCCATCGGTATTTCATTGCTCTTCTGGCTGTAGGTATAGACTACCTATGAGCGGAAGGACTTCAGTAAGAGTTCTGTTCCTACAGCTATACATACTTTAAACACATTGGAAGTCAGCCATCATCTTACGCTCTTGCATGTCTTGCTTTTTTTTTTTTTTTTAAATTGTTTTTGACTGTATGGTGACAAGCTCATATGTAATGTGTAGTTGTCCTTGTGTTATATACACACCCTCTGTGAAAATGAGCTAGACATACAGCTCTGGAAAAAAATAAGACCACTGTAAAATAATCAGTTTCTTATGTTTTCTTTCTTACAGGTTCATGTATTGGTGAGATGAACAGTTTTGTTTCATTTTTTGTGAACTGCTGACAATATTTCTCCTAAATATAATTAGTTATTTAGAGTGTATATTTAAAGGAAATGACAACACGTGAAAATAACCCAAGATCATGCAGAGCTTTAATAACTCAAATAAAACAAAATGCTAATAATTTGTAAACACATTGTGTTAATACTTTGGCTAAATAATATTACGAAATCAGTATTTGGTGGAATAACCCCGATTTGCATGTGTTTTGGCTCCATGCTCTCCACCAGTTTCTCACATTGCTGTTGGGGAACTTTATACCACTCTTTTTGCAAAAAAGCAAACAGCTCAGCTTTGCTTGATGGTTTGTGACCAATCATCTTCCTCTTGATGACATTCCAGAGGTTTTCAATAGGGTTCAAATCTGGAGATTGGGCAGTGGTCTCTTATTTTTTTCCAGAGCTCTATCTCTCTCTCCATCTCTCTGCTCCGTGGTGCTCTTGGCTTCTGATTATAGGATTCGTAGTTTGCGCCATCATGATTGTTTTGCCTTTCTAGAGTACAAGCATTTGTGTGTAGTAGTGACTCTCTCTATGAAGGTCTGTGTGTGTGGGGTGTTAGTATTTAAGCCAGTTCTAGTACTTTGTGGCTCTTTCTGTTCTTCCCACAGATATATGTTATTGGGAACGGTCTTCTGCACATTTATTTCATCACTGCAGATCTTTAAACAGCTATTAGATCAGACCGTGCCTTACGTCAAAGTCATCATAATTAAAATCTCAGGAGTAAATGACATGTAAAAAGCCTTATATAAAAGAGAAAGTATTTTACAGGTCATAGCTCTCCAATAGAGCTAACAGTCAGTGTAAAAGACTGTGTAATGGTGTGGTCTGTGGTTCCAGTTCAGCTCAGGTGGTAGAAATTTATACATCTCCCTCTATTGTCTTCAGCTTATAATATGACTTCAGCTCTTTGGCATTCAGAGCCTAGACAGGCGATTGATATGCAAATTAGGACCAAATCTTGTCCAGTTAATAGGGTTTTCTTACGCCAAAAAATATCAGCAAAGCAATAAGGATCATATATTTTACAGGTTGAAGACAGAAATCTTAGATGGAAGCACTATAGTGACTGAGGGTATTTTTCCTAATACAAAAAAAAAAGAAATAAATAATACAAAACAAAAGCAAAGTGTGTTGCACGAGCACAAAGCATTGACCCAGCTACACTGTAAACTATTTTAAGCTTAATTCATTTATGTTACAATGTGAACGCTGTGAGAACATCAGTTGGATCATTTCTCTTCCAGCACATCATTTTTACGAGCCGGAGCAACAAAATAACCAGCAGCTGGGGGTTTTATGGAGATTTGCACCGCAAGCTGAACCCGCATGTTCAGTGCGCGTGGGGAAAAGCCCACCCGGTGGCTCACCTACCTTATTGAACGCAAAAAGCTCCTGTTTGACTTTCTCCCTCTGAGGGTCATTGCCCTGACGCCTGAACCGAAATTTCATCATCCTGTATCCGGGACAGTGTATCCAACCCGCGGTCCGTAAATCACGCTCGAGTGTGAATCAGTGCAAAGTAGAAATCAGTTCCCATGCGGACACAACACCGGGTCACTCAGCAGCAGCTCGTTAAAGACGCACGGCTACTCTGCTGTGTCTGTGTGTGTGTGTGTGCAGTTTGAGAACAGGGCAAGTTCACAGGAATCACCGAGAACACAGCCAATCAGCGCGCCAGAAAATCTGAGCCATCTGTTAGACCACGCCCACAATGCGCAACCAAAACAAGGGGTGGATCTGTACGGATGGGATTTTCCATAGATAGATAGATAGATAGATAGATAGATAGATAGATAGATAGATAGATAGATAGATAGATAGATAGATAGCATGGGCGTCGCTAGGCCATTTTTAGGGGGGCTTTAACATTTCTACTCAGCCCCCCTATTCTGCGATTCTCCATAAACTGTACACAAATGATTTTTTTTCTATTTACAATTATACCCTCATTGGGGGCTGAGCCCCCCTTAAATGAAAATCCTAGAATCGCCCCTGAATTATAGTCTTAAAAGGAGACTGTAAAGCTAATTAATCCAAAATATCAAAGCTTGCTTTTCACTCTTTACTTTTTGTTTCCATTCTATTTGGTTGCAGTCAAATCTGTCGTGTGATTTCATTGGTTTATTGATGATTAATCGTCTTTCTTATTTTGTGTGTGTGTTGTATCTTGTATCTAACTATCTAATAATCTTAGGTAAAATCCCGTCCTCACCGATCCAGCCCATGTTTTGGTCGCGCATTGTGTAAATTCATAGCTTACCCTAGTTTATCTTTATACATGTATACTATCTGTACATACACTGTATATTATCTCTGTTATACAATGTACATAATGCACACATATTGAACACATATTGCACACACACACACACATTCTACTTTTTGCACTTCTGATAGATGTCAACGGCATTTCGTTGCTATGTACCTGTACGATGCAATGACAATAAAGTTCTATCTATCTATCTATCTATCTATCTATCTATCTATCTATCTATCTATCTATCTATCTATCTATCTATCTATCAGGGGCGATTCTAGGATTTTAATTTAAGGGGGCTCACACACACACACACACTCCCACGCACGCACACACACAGGCCAAAATACCGCGAGAGTGTGCGCTCGAATATGCTCTAGAACCGCTCTCGCGATACTTTAATGTCCTACGCCTGTCGGTCTGTGCAGCGCCGCTTTCACACCACGTGACTAAAACACCTTACAGCGCTTGAGCGCGACAGCAATAAAAAAAAAACGTTCAGAAAACACAACAATCTTATTATCCAGATAATAGCCTAACTTTTAATTTTTAATGTTAACACAACTGATAAAAGTAGGCTAACAAATGTATGTTGTGTCAAAAAGGAGGCCTACTATCATTGATTATGAAAACCCCCTGACATAAGGACCCTTTTGAATATTATTCCATACCCAAGACGTACTTAAATTAAATGAGCCTAAACATAGATCTAAATAAAATCTAAACTGTTAAAGTGCTAAGACATTACAGTCTGAACATCATGGCTTTCTATTATTCAACTAACGCAGTACTTAAGTTAAAATACAGACATGGCTTAGGCGAACAATGGGCCAGAACAGACTCCATCATTCAGCTGTTCTGTCAGTTGAAAATGAAATTCTCAGCACTATAAATACTAGTATGGTAATTGACCATTTTGCTCAAGTCAAGTCACAGAGATACTCTCTGATGATTCCACCCTCAAAGAATTAGGATAGAAAAATCAACAAGAGCATGAAGTAGACATGATACAAGCACAGATGAGAGAATGAGAGATGAGAGAACAATAAGAGAAGTGAAGAAAGGCAACAGAAAGAAAGAAAGAAAGAAAGAAAGAAAGAAAGAAAGAATAATACATACAGTAGTGGCAGCATAAATGAGGAATGAAATAAGAGGTGCAAGTAAAATATAGATTATTGTAAAATGATAATAATAAAAAAGGATCTACACGGCACTGCTTCACACACAAGCTGTAAAATGAACAGCTCTGAAATGATGGGAGGAGTCAAAAAAGATTGAATGAAATTTTCTAAAGTTGCATACTATTTGTATTAATTTGTGTTTATTATTAAATAATATTACATAAAAATGCCCTTGCAAAACATGTTATTCTTGCTTACCCTCTCTCCCTAATTAGCCCATGATGTTTTCAAATCCTAGAAACACCCCTGGTTTGACTTACAGGGAAGGATGGTAAACTTATTGCATTCCACTGTATTGCATAGATGTGTATAACATTTGAGTACTGCACAAGCCAAATACAAGTCTTCCTGATCACACACACACACACACTTGTCCTCTGATCCTCTGCCTGTGACGCCACAGTCTGTGGATTGAAGAACACGCTGAAAGACGGGGAAGAGCCGAAGTCTGCCGCTGTTTTCATATGAAATTTAAAGGGGACCAATTTGTGAACAATTTATGGAGAATCACAGAATAGGGTGGCTGAGTAGAAATGTTATAAATGGCCTAGCAACGCCCATGCTATAATTTATCACAGTGTATGAGATGACCCTAATTAAATCATGGGCAAATTCGATGACTGTACAATAATGTGTCCCATACCATGTGTTCTCTGAATTAGACTCAAGCAATATCATACAAGCAAGAATGTAGTCTGAATAAGTGCCAGAGATGAATTATAGTCATGCTGATATTCAGTATAACTGCACAATTGCATGTGTGATTTAAGCAATATAACAAGCAAGAGAACTATTATACTGAAAATTGACACGGCTGTGATTCGGCTAGTCTAGGCTACTTTAAGCATTTCAGGAAGAAGGAGGTCTTCACCCATTGTTTGAAGATGGCCAGTGACTCAGCTGTTCTGACATCTAGAGGAAGTTCATTCCACCACCTCGGCGCCGAAGCGAGTTGTCCAAGAAGATTGCAAGATCCTGATATAAGGATGAATCACCTGAAATGACCAGCAGTTCAGTTTTGCTAGGATTAAGTATCATTTGATGAGTTGCCAACCGTGAGAACATGTCTGCCAGACATGCTGTGATCCGAGCAGAAACAGCGGTGTCTCAGGAAAGGATGGAGAAGAAGTGTCATCAGCATAGCAGTGGTATAAGAACCCATGTGAGAATGAGAATAGAGGGAGAAAAGAAGAGGACCTCAGGAAGTACTGAGATTTGTGGGACACCACTGGAGAGACTACAAGGAGCAAATGTCAATCCCCTTCATATCGCAGATCCACAAATTCTAAAACTCTTCAGGGTGGACAGGAGACTCTTGTGGTTTACTGTGTCGAATGCTGCTGAAAGGTCAGGGAGGATGAGGAGAGATGACAGTTTGGCCGATCTAGCAGCATGTAGTTTCTCAGTAACAACCAAAAGACCAGTCACTGTGGAATGTGCCATTTTTAAGCCTGACTGGTTGGGGTTTTGTAGGTTTTTCTGTGAGAGATGGAGAGACATTTGATTGTAAACCATGTGTTCAAGATAGAACAAAAAGGGAGAAGTGATACTGGTCTGCTGAAATAGTTCCCAAAGAAACCACAATAGGATAGATTATTGTTTTTAATGATCTGAGATTTTTGTATGCAACATCAAAGATGGTTTGAAAATCCTACCATTTAAAACTGGCTTTATTTTTGTTTTGCTCTAAAGGAAAATAAAAGCTGTTGAAATTACACTGCATATTACAGTGAATATTTTTTGAATATAATTTATAATAATTTATTGAAGGCAATGAACATTTTATTCCAGAATTTTCCATAGTCAAAGCTGACATTATTTATAGATCTTCTCATATTTGTGTTATTAAGTTGTGGATTTTTCAGTCACTCACTTTCAGTTAATTATTTATCCGGGTCAGGGTCATTGTGTATCAGAAGTCTATCCCAGGAACATTGGGCTTAAGCTCGGAATACATCATGGATGGGACAAAAAGTCTATTGCAGAGGTTTAGATTAATCCCACTTTATTTTATTTATTTGCATAAAGATAAGAAATCAATAATAAATATTATAATTTTGATTATAAAATTGTGGATCCCTGGGGAATCCCCAGACCACATCCATCCATCAATCCATCTATCCGTCCATATTACTACTTATCCTACACAAGGTCACAGGAAAACTGGACCACATAGTGCAAACCATCACAGGGCACAATCACACACACTCAGTAGAAATGCCAATCACTCAGCATCGCATGTCTTTGGACTTGGGGAGGAAAGTGAAGTACCTAGAGGAAACCCCTGAAGCAGGAGGAGAACGTGCAACCCCAAACCCCTGCCCTTCCACAACACAGGGAAGAGAGAAGATTCAACACCCACCCCTGAAGGAGTGAGCTAAACATGCTAACATCTACAGTAATTAGCATTTTGATCAGGACCACAAGTAGCTCATAATCAGGGAGTAATTAAACATTTTGCTAAATAACAATCAAGCCATTAAACAAGCAAAATGAACTACTATTTGTTTAATAATCAAATTTACAGAGAAGTTAATAATTGCTTGTTTTTTAAAAAAGCATTTAAACTGTAAAGCAATGTGAAAATGTATCACATGATATTTAAAATGATCACCAATATCCATAAAACTGTTTATATACTGTAGTTTCCATCAGATTATATGCAGAAGCTCAGCTCCAGTTGCCACTTTCACAGCTCCTATTCACATAAACGTCTGTCATGGAGCTCTGCTCCTGTGAGTTTCCTGCTTAATTTCATCCCTGCTTGTAAACATAAATACTAGAATAGTCTTATATACATGTGAGGTTTTTTTTTTATTATAAAGCACACATATGTATTTATTTTAAACACACAGTATAGTGCAAATAATTTCTAACACAATTCATTAGTAGAAAATGGCATACTTAAAAAATTGCATTCATATTCAATTGTACTATTGTTTAGACCAAGTTACATCACAGTTCTTGTGTTCATATGAACTTCTTCAGTGTGTGTTGAGAGGTAGACATGATATTTAAAACCAGGGAATCATGCTAAGCAGACACAAAAAAGGTGCTAGTTGGTTTTCATTTCCAAATAAAATCCTTTTATCATGGTTTGTGGAATTTTTGATCTAAGAGATTTGGTTAAACACTGTTATGATGAGGTTCCAGTTAGATGTAGCATGCTAATAAAAAACATGTTTCGTCTTGAAGAACGGCTTGAATAACACTGTATGTCTTTTTTTTTAAACTGGGAATAGTTTGCTGTTCTGTTGGGAGACATATTAAAGAAGCGTGATCTCGCTGGGAGGCAGAGTTAGTCTCTTCTCTCGCACGGACAGCATGTTGTCCATGTTCATGGCGATAACACGGCACAGCTCCAGGCTCTGCAAAGTCAGAATCAGAATCAAGTATGTTTTTACTCACACAAGGAATTTGCTACCGGCTGTTGGTGACCTTCAAAAGTACATTATCCATTTAATTTACAAACAATGCTATACAGGAAATAAATAAAGCCAGGTAATAAATGTATATAAAGTGAGCTAGGGTCTATTAGTGCAGCAATTGTGTGTGTAACATATGGGGATGAAATGGTGAGGGATGTGGTAGTTTAGTGGTTAAGGTGTTGGAATACTGATTGGACGATCATGAGTTTGAATCCCAAGTTCACCAAGCTGCCACTGCTGGGCCCCTGAGCAAGGCCCTTAACACTCAGTTGTGTAAAATGAGATTAATTGCAAGTGGCTCTGGTTAAGGGTATCTGCCAAATGCCAGAGTGACTGTTCTTACAGTACAGTAGATGTAAAGTGAAGTGTAATAGGTTTGTAAAGAGCATGTTGGTCAGCTGTTTATGATGGTGATTGCCTGCAGAAAGAAACTGATGTTTAATGTGTTGGTGTATAATGTTCTATCGTGCCTGCCAGATGGGTAATTGAAAAATGTTGTGTCCAGGGTGTAAGGGGTCTGTAATGATTTTTCCTGGAAAAAAATTTCTTATAAAATACCATACATTACTTTCTCCAAATGATGCTTTCTATTGTAGCAACTTTTGATGTACACATACCTGGTCTACGTGCAGCTGTGTGATGCGCTGAGATGTCAGATCCCCCAACATTATTTCTACATAAGGGTAACTGGAACCAGCTACAGGCCTCTGTGTCCGGCTGGACTGCACCTCTTTCAGGGGGAACTTCACCATCAGCTCCTTGAGAAAAGTAGGGCATGTGTTTATGAATTAGATTTTTTTAAATAAGTCTATTTGTTTAGAAATTAAAAATCTTGTACATTTACTTACATGTGTGTCTTTGTTCAGAAAGTTCAGGCCATTCTGATTGACAGTTAGAATGCAAGGACAGTCTATAGAGCTGTTACTGCTGCTTTGTATATAGAAGAATGAGGAACCAAACATGGGAAAAACGCTTACAAGCCCTAGGTAGAAGAGTATAGAAAATTTATTACCAGTACAGTACACAGTGAACACTTACATTCACGATCTCTTATCTCATTAATGCTCTCTAAGGCAAATGCTGTAGTAATACAACAAATATCAAATATGCTACTGATAAAACTCAGTTGCCTCTGGCTTGCTCGTTAGGGATAAATTTATATATTTCATATGCATGCTATACCTATACATATATACATATACTGTAATGTACAAATATATATATATATATATATATATATATATTATATGAATTTACAGTTGTATGAGAAGACGTAACATAATTTACTGGGTGGAGCAGAACTGCAAGGTCATTACAGGCAATAAAGTATTAGTGAGACATCATTGACCTTGTGGTGTAGTGTTCAATAGGTTTATATATACATACATTCTACCCTGAATTGAATCATTATTGTAAAGCAACTATTTAAAAGAGGTACAAATAAAATTTAATTGAACTAAATTCTTCACCTAGGAACTGGGCTCTGGCCTGATGGGGGCTCAGTGCCTGCACTTGCTGCATGTTCTGGGTCACCAT
Source organism: Hemibagrus wyckioides (assembly GCF_019097595.1). Classification (NCBI taxonomy): domain Eukaryota; kingdom Metazoa; phylum Chordata; class Actinopteri; order Siluriformes; family Bagridae; genus Hemibagrus; species Hemibagrus wyckioides. Next base: position 5,383,754 of record NC_080733.1, on the reverse strand, counting down.
GTTCAGCCACTGCTGAGAAGACTGCAGTCCATACAGAGGGACAGGGACGCAGTCCTGGACCTCACGGCTTTAGCAGGTAAGGAGAGACAAAAAGACGTTATTGGACAGATTAGGATTTCAGTATAATTAGGCAGAGAGAGAGAGAAAGAAAGAAAGAAAGAAAGAAAGAACAGGGAGAGTGAGAATAGAGAGAGAGAGAGAGAGAGAGGAAGAAAGAAAGAACAAGGAGAGAGAGAATAGGGAAAGAGAGAGAGAGAGAGAGAGAGAGAGAGCGAGAACAGGGAGAGAAAAAAAGAGAGAAAGAGAGAGGGAGAGAGAAACTTTCCACAAAAGTGACGTGTTATGGTGGCACATAAATAAAAAAACCATGGAAATCTCCAGAGGTCTGGAGAATGTTTACTGCAAGAGGAAATAGTTGAAATGATTATACTGATGCTTTTTATTTGTGCTTATTTTTATCAAGGGCATTGATATGATGCTCTATTAGATCTTCTGTCAACTGCATTAACACTGCTAAAAACCTGAAGAAAGAATCACTCCTTGCTTTAACAGTACACTTTAATTTTACAGTAAATTCATATTAAAATATGTTCACTGGGGTAACTAGAAAACTGAAGAAATTTCAGTTTGCAATTCGTTTGTCGCTTTCTGCTAGTTATTCACTGTGTACATTACCAACAACCTATCCTTTGGAGTTAGAGTTAATGTTGATGAATGTTGTGGCTTTGGTTTCAGTTTGTTTTGCGCTGACAGGACACTGAAATGTATTGTAGAGATTAGAGTTAATGAGTGTAGAATTACAGGTTCGGGAGAGAGAGCGTGTCCTTTGCGCGATGTTGCAGTGCAGCTAGTTTTGACACTTGCTGAAGCTGCTGTTCAGTAAGCCTGCCCTGTGGCACAACGTTCAGAAGAGCTTTTAAGTAATCTGGGGTAACCTGCAGAACAGAACAAAGATGTGAGACAGACAGACATTTACAGGTAATACATATGAATAATAATAATGTTAAAGGTTTGATCTATACAGTACCTGGTTGTAATGCATGGTGACTCCGAGCTCATTATCAAATTTTAATGGCTGATTCCAAATCACTCTTCTAAACCACAGGCTGTAGTTGGTATCAATAAGCTCTGCTTCTGTGGTGACATCCAAGATGTACTCCCTTTTGCTCAGTGGCTGAACATTCTGACCTACACATCAACATGATCCTGTTATCAATCAAATGGCCTACATTCTCTTCACCTGTTCGGTCAATACGAATCCATTGTTCCAATGGTGTTCATTGGAAAACACATTCTCACCTCTGTTTGTGACAACAAATACAGCATATTCATCCATCCCCTCCATGCTGCTCAGAGCCATCTCATAGCATAGCTCTTCAATGGCATCCAGAACAACCTACACATGACATTCCTTATAGACCAAGCACACTGATTATAATGTAAGGTTCAACTAATGTAAAAAAAAATGAACAACTCACTGAGCAAGTTTTAATTTTCAGATGACGCTCAATTCCACCTGGGAGAAGAAATAACTGGCGTTTGGAGCTCCTGCTGGCCTAAAGTGGTCAAGAAGGTTCAAAGATAAAAAATAAAGACAAATACGACACCTCTGCTTATTAATTATTAAAATAGATAAAATAACTTACCATCATAGCCTTTAACTCCATGGTGTTAGGGTATTTATTGCGGCCACCGTATTGGAAAGTCTTCCTTAAGTTCTGTTCACAAGCTTTGGCAATGCCTGAAAAAACCAAGGACCTTCTCAAATTTTTTCAACTTTTCAAGACCTGTACATCTTCAAGATCAGGTTATAGCAGTACTCTACCTTGGTATTGCACCCCAGGACCTGCACAGGCATCTTGAAGGTATTTCAGCAGGTAGGGCTTCAGTACTTCTGAACATCTGTAGTATGCTGTAAGGATGTATAGGATCCTCCAGCCTCTTTGACAACTGTCTCTGAGGAAAACAGAAGGAGAATTTTAATGTCACTTTTTACAAGGCACATAGATAGATAGATAGATAGATAGATAGATAGATAGATAGATAGATAGATAGATAGATAGATAGATAGATAGATAATAGATAGATAGATAGATAGATAGATAGATAGATAGATAGATAGATAGATAGATAGATAGATAGATAGATAGATAGATAGAGATATCAGGAAATTTGATATGATACGTTTTGGAGCTGGTGTTTTCGGTGATCTGCTTGAGGACCTGGCAGTAAGCTTCATCTCTCAGTAAGCCATACTCGCCAGTAAGCTGCAACAGAAATGTAATTTATATGAAATCAGACATCGTGTCTCTTTGTGTGAAGGTTATTTACATAAATGACTTCATTTTTACCCTCAGTATGGTGCTGATCAGGTCTTGCTCACTTTGGCTTTTGATTGAAAAGTCCCCCATGAACTTCATTATAGCTGTAAGAAGCAGATAGAAAGGCAGGTGTGTACAGTATATCTAAACCACATATGTCAGTGTCAGATATTTATGTGAATAGCCACATGCTTAAACTTGTTAAAGTTTAACAGGAGTTAAAATAATCCAACTCTAATGAACAACTGATTAATGATTAAGAAACATTGTATTCCACCTCATTTATTCTGCGAGTGATGATCTCTAAATGACTTCATGTACAGAAAATGAATTTATGCATGCATGCACTTTCATAATGACGAAGGTCAAGACTATGCAATTCTCTCACTCACCCAAGAAAATGTCTGCAGCAACCTTGTTCATGCTTTCATCAGTAAACTCAATCAAGGACCCTTGGATAGGAGTCTATTTAACACACAAATACAAGAATTGATGAGGAGTACAAAAATGAACAAAGACAATTTTCTTGTTCCATAAATCAAGTCAAGAGGTTTTTTTTGTCATTTTGACCATATACTCCGATCAGCCATAACATTATGAGCACTGACAGGTGGAAATAAATAACACTCATCATGGCACCTGTTAGTGGGTGGGATATATTAGGCAGCAAGTCAACATTTTGTCCTCAAAGTTGATGTGTTAGAAGCAGGAAAAATGGACAAGTGTAAGGATTTGAGCGAGTTTGACAAGGGCCAAATTGTGACAGACGACTGGATCAGAGCATCTCCAAAACTGCAGCTCTTGTGGGGTGTTCCCAGTCTGCAGTGGCCAGTATCTATCAAAAGTGGTCCAAGGAAGGAACAGTGGTGAACTGGTGACAAGGTCATGGGTGGCTAAGGCTTGATGATGCATGTGAGGAGTGAAGGCTGGCCCGTGTGATCCGATCCAACAGACGAGCTACTGTTGCTCAAATTGCTGAAGAAGTTAATGCTGGTTCTGATCTAAAGGTGTCAGAATACACAGTGCATGATGGGTCAAGGCTTTTTTGACAGCAAAAGGGGGACCAACACAATATTAGGCAGGTGGTCATAATGTTATGCCTGGTGGGTGTGTAGCTGATGCAGTACATTGTGAAATGAAATAATGTTCCTCCAGGACCCTGGTGCTACATAAAGACACAGAGCTACAAAAGACAACACTGAACTAAGGGCTAAAAAGTCAAATTACCCTAAAGTAACATTCTAGCTAAGAAAACATTGAGGAACATTACACCAGTTGTATATTTGTACCTTAGAAAATTTCACCATATCTGATGATTCCTTGGTTTCCTTTCCCTTCTTTGACCTTTGCCGTTGTGAGTCACTGTAAAGGTAACACAACTTGTGTTCATTACTTTTTTCTCAACCAGCTACAAAAACCTATTATACACTTTCTTTTCTCTACAGTCACACATATGCTCCAAAGTTAAATGAAAACACTGACCTGGTCTTCCTATGGGCCTCTCTGAAATATTTCTTGGCAAACTCCACCATATTGTATTGGCTGTCCTGCAGAATCCTCTCATCAATCTCCAGGTTACTGTAGTCTGTGTGGGCCTCAGTATAATCACTGACTGTTGAAGCCACCTAGAGGTGAAAATGAGCAGTATGTTATTTTTGAACAGGATCGGTACAAAGAGAGTGAGAGCGTTTGACAGAAGCATAAATACTGCATTTCAATTGTTCCATAAAATATTTAGCACATTTATAGTTCAGCACTTTAATATTTATTCTACAAGATCATGAAACGTTAAAAAGTAAGATGATATACTGAATATAGTTTTGGTGTAGAGTGAGCATAAAATGCTGATAAATGTTACTAGATGAAATGTTTTAATGGAAGCAAAACATACTTCAGTGGAGCGGTCAAGCTCGTGGGCTGCAGCGGTGGAACCTACGGCAACTGCGACGGCGGCAGAGGCTGCCACATGACCCTGTTTATTCTTGGGCTCGTCTTTCTTGTCCACAGGGAGGTTGATAAAGTCTGGAGCAGCCACTGGCTGGACAAACTCCACAGGAAAAAGCCCTGCTCGACCATGTACCGCACCAAACTTCCAGCCTTGAGGTAGCACAAATGAATCGTGTAAGAAAGCGTATTACATAATCAACTAGTGGAAAAATAGACTGAGGGACACATTATGATTCCTAAGAAGGAACAAGAAAATGTTTTCCACAATTACTGACTACAAAGGAAGAGACAGAAAGATGACAAAGAGCCTAAAGATGAACAGCACTCCATGCAGACCCACCAAAGTCAGACGTGTCTCTTTTCATCTCCTCAAGAAGCATCACTTTCTTTTTCACTATGCAGCCATAGCAGTGGCCTACAGAGCAGCCACAAGGAATTAGATATCAACTAATATGTCTCAAAAAATCATTCGTAGCCACACAGCTTACATCAGTGCTATTCAATTCGATTTACTTTTATTTGTATAGCTCTTTTTGTTATGCCTTATAGGAATATAAAAATTCATAGCTGTGTAGCACTTTTAACAATGTACATTGTCACAAAGCAACTTTATAGGAAAATGTAAAAAGAAAAAAGAAAAAAATCTGAATAAAAATGAAAAGAAAGTTTAAAGATTAAGTTTATATTTATTTCTAATAAGCAAGCCAGAGGTGACGGTGGTGAGGAGAAACTCCCTGAGACGATATGAGGAAGAAACCTTGAGAGGAACCAGACTAAAGGGATCCATCCTCATTTGGGATACACCAGAGAGTGTGATTATAATCATTTCAGATTCATAATTTGTTTGTCACGTACAACGAAATGATTTCCATGACTGCCCTTGATATAAAAATAGAGGCAATTAACAAAAAGTAAAAGAATAAAAATCGACACAAATAAGATGCAATAAAATAAAATAGAACATCTAGGGCAGATAGGGAAAATATGGTGGAAAATTCCAAAATCTCTTTTCTATAACTGTACACTACACCGTTCAGGCATAACATTATGACCACTGAGAGGTGACGTGAATAACACTGGTTATCTCCTCATCATGGCACCTGTTAGTGGGTGGGATATATCAGGCAGCAAGTGAACATTTTGTCCTCAAAGTTGATGTGTTAGAAGCAGGAAAAATGGACAAGTGTAAGGATTTGAGCGAATTTGACGAAGGGCCAAATTGTGATGGCTAGACCACAGGATCAGAGCATCTCCAAAACTGCAGCTCTTGTGGGGTGTTCCCGGTCTGCAGTGGTCAGTATCTATCAAAAGTGGTCCAAGGAAGGAACAGTGGTGAACCAGCGACAGGGTTATGGACGGCCAAGGCTCACTGAGGCACATGGAGATCCGATCCAACAGATGAGCTAGTGTTGCTTAAATTGCTGAAGAAGTTAATGCTGGTTCTGATAAAAAGGTGTTAGGATACACAGTGCAGGACGGGTCAGGGCAGTTTTGGCAGCAAAAGGGGGACCAACACAAAATTAGGCTGGTGGTCATAATGTTATGCCTGATCAGTGTATATAGTCAAGTCCAATTGTGTAATCAGGAGCTTTTGAGCAATTTAGGAATATGAGAATCAGAGAATCATTTCTACATTCAGTATAGTTTACCAAGTGAAAATTTGGCAATGTTTCAACATTCAATTTTCCATTAATAAATCCTAAGACATTTAAAGTATTTAAACACTGCATAGACCTCACCAACCTACCAAACATAAGACCTATAAAAGACTTGGTCATGATCTGGCTCACCTTCCTCCAGCCCGTCCATTTTCTGCAAGCGTATAATGTCTCCTTTGTGGAAACTCAGCATTGTTCTGTCATCTGTAATGTAATTACGCACAGCAACCACATAGTCTGAGTCCTAGAGCAAGAGAGAATACGATTACTCCACAACACCTCCACTGTCCACCCTGAAACCCAGTGCAGGTGCGAAGAGAAAGCTTACCTTCTTCAACTCTGTGATGAAGTAATCAATCATGGTCTTCACATGGGGAGCTTTGGCTGAGAAGAGGATCAGTTTCTCATTGGTCAGGTTAAACTCCAGCATGTTCTTAGAGGGAATTGTCACAAACATGATATCTGTGTAGCTGTATATGGAAAGAAACACACACAAAATCACACATCAGTGTAATCAGCATCTATTGGGATTGCTGGTAAATAATTATTCTCTTCTGCAAAATACCTGTATGGTCTTAAAACTCGGAAGTAATCTGGGGCCAGTGCGCTGCTCCTCACCATCTTTAGCAGTTTAATTCCCCTGTGAGACACAGAAAGCACCTGGACACCAGTGCCCACACTACCCTGTAACACACACACATGCACACACACACACACACACACACACACACACAAAAGCTCTCCATTTAGTGAAACCTAAAACTCTGAATAGGAAATAAGAGCTGAAGAAGTGACAGGAGTTCCTTACAGATGCTGGGAAAAGACGAGAGAAGTAAATCTCCCAGGTGTCCCTTGCTGCAATAACAACCTTTTTTTTCACATTCTCGTCTTGTGTCACGGCACCCGCATCGATGTTGTGCTCAGCTGTTAAAGAATTAGATTTAGAATTAATACCGCAACAGCGACTGTAATTATTTTAACCCGTATTTGATTTCTGCAACATACCAAAGAGGGATTTCATTTTTTGTCTCTCTTCCTTGGTGATCCGGATACAAGCCTCTGAGAAGGTGTCGTGGACGATCTGAAATAGAACCGAGAGTTTATCATCAGGGAGAATGAGCCAGCTAAAATAAATGTGCAAAATAAAAACACACACCTGCTTGAACAGGAGATCTAGTACCAGTGGGTGGTTAAAGCTGTCCTTGGGATAGAAAACCTAACAAGCAAAACATGACACTAAACCACTGAACGGAGTATATATGGAATATTACTCTCTTAAACACATAAACATAGACCTTACCTCTTTTCTCAGGTAGATCTTCCAGGGTACGTTTGTGTAGGTGTAGTGCTCTTCACTACTTCTCCTGTGGAGCTGGGTCTGAATGGCCTCCTCTTCCACTGGAAGCTCTCGAGAAACTGAAAACAAACGCTCATAGTTGTTATAACAGTGTAATAAAACTCAGGAAACAATATTCTTGGTCACCAACCAAACACACATTTATACACGGCTGATTTATGATGCTTGATATGAACAAATTTACTTGTAAACCTGTAGGATTGCAGGAACATTTCCATCCTGAGTGTGTGAATTTCCGTATGAGTAGCCACAATAGTGTGAAAAATTACAGGCTTCAAATCATATAACTAGCAGTGAGTAATTTAATTCTATTTAATGAGATTAAATAGAGCTCTTTTATTTCAGATGCACATGTAGATTTAATACAAATTCCAAAACCTGCTGTTTCATAATAATGACATTAATTAAAGAAATACTAAATATGAATAAATCATAAAAATCTAAGAAAGCAAGCCAACATTAAATTTATAAATTATGAGAAGTAAGTTCGGTCATTCAATTAAGAGAAGATAAGGACGGCCTTCAATGATGATTCAGAGATGAAAGCTGGCTTGTAAGATAGTTCTCTCTGCCATGAAACCTTTATATAAGGCTGTGCAACACTTCAGAGCCAGCACTAAATCAACCCACAAAACTATCTTGTCCAGTTCCTGGGCAGGTCCAAGTTTTGTCCGTTCATGGATTACTTGCTAACAGTACATCATCAAGATAAATGATCTGGTTTGTCTCGATCCACAACAAGCCATATACTCCCTAGTGTGCTGTGTTCCATCGTCAGACATCCTAAATACATCAGATTCCATTATTACACTCTCCTGTCCTCCTAAATTTTATAATTCAACATCAGAGGCTTCTGGCTGATATCATTACACACACTGTAGCACTTCCTCTGTGTAGATATCTTTTTTTTCCCCTTTTGTTTTCATGTCAAGCCATTTTCAAGCCATCATCTCACTTTATTCAGCTTCTGTAATTCGTCTCCAGGGTTTTGGCCTTTGCAGGTAACATTATGCTGCTAAATAATTTCTTTTTTCATTGGTGTACATGTTAGTTAAAATAACTTCCACTGGGAAATTTCTTTTCTCTCGATATTTTGTTCCCATCTCATGCTTATGCGCTCTGTTAGCTTTACCTTTTATAGAGTTTAATGGGTGTCACTGAATGCAAAGTAATACAGTACAGTTATGGTACAGTAATGAGTTGTACTGACCAGGTGGAGGGGCTGGGGACCTGTGACTGATCGCAGGCACTGGAGGTGATCTTTTCATCTTTATACTCTTTGATGGTTGCAGTCTACCAGTCTCTGTGACACCTGAAGCAGAAGAGTCCGGACTATAGATCTTTTTCCTCTGGATGTTGAAAACATAGAAGATATTTATTTCAGTTGGTAAATTATTTATTAGTAATTGAGTAAGGTGTCAAATACTTGCCACTGTTAACTGATCTACCTGGGTAGGTGGTGCATTCATCTGGTCTTTGAGGATCATCATAGCTTCAGCATGAGGGTCAGGCTTCTTAACAAACACCTTAGCATCTCTTCTGTGATTACAGATAAAAGGAAAAGGATTCACATGTAAGTTTAGAAGACGTGGGTAGCTTTAGCACACACTGCTGATATCTCCGTATCATTTCATGTCAAGGCACTTACAGTATAACGGTTAAACTGGTTGTAGGGATATACAGACCTTGGTATATCTACAGGTTTGACTACGCCAGGCTGGTACTGCTTAATTATATCTTTGATGTTGTGACTTGGTTCTATATGCTCTGAGTTTGAGATGGTGGACCTCACCACGGCTTCTGGTGGTCCTGTCCTGGGCTGGCCTTAGAAAATATATTCAAGCATTAATGACCTACACAATTACATGTGGAAAAAGCAAGTTACATTAGAAGATAATAATAAACAGTGTACCCGTGCATTCTGACTTACTGTAATGATGCCGGATGGGTTTCTGTGCAGGGGAATGGGTGACATGAGTGTGAGGAGAAGGTCCAGTTTCAGATTTGTTCTGTTAAGATAAAGCTAATGATTTACTGTAAACACATAATAAAGAATAATTAAGTGACTGACTAGAGTGCTAACACCCAAATATACTGTAAAAATCTCCGTAGTGTATTACAGTAAATAATTCATTAGATGTTAAGTCATAAGAAGTTGAGGTGTGACAAGTGGAGACATTACCATGCAAATGTCTTAAGCAAATCTAAAGAAATGCAGGAAAGCTAAGATGCTAAGATGCCTATAACATGTTGCTTTTATTACTGACATACAAACATTTTTACAAAACATTTAACTCTTTTTTTTTTACTGACATTATAATGCAGAAGTGAGAAATAAATGCTGAAGACAAAATTTCTACATGGAAAAAAAAGGCTAAGGTCCTTAAGATTTTTGCGTAGCACTGTGTGTTAAGAACGATAAATAATGATCTTTCAGTACACCATATGAACTACAGCACTATTAGTTGAGTGAAAAAAAAATTTAATAAATACAATCGATGATACATACTGTATAATGAAGATGTTTGATTGAAGATTGAAGAATTTTAATGAAGTATTATATCATTCTAATAATTGATGTCATTTATAACAAGCTTTATAAAAATCACATTTGAGGTGTCTTGAGATACTCACTGGGCTTGATTGGCCAGAACGGGGCAGTGATACATGTTCACTATGATAAGATGGACCAGTGTATGGCCTGCCCACTGAATTATACATCTGCTGTTGAAGAGCCATTGCTTGCATTGTCATTTGCTGAGCCTATTAAGCAGCACAACAGACCAGCAATTAAATCTATAACCATGCAAATTTCATATCAGACCTGCATAATATTCAGATTAAACCTCAGTGCTGGATCGATGGCTTCATGTTAGAGCTTAAAATACTCACAAGTATGATGGCTTGCTGGTTGATGAGGGCTTGCTGCTGCTGTGCAAGAACATTGGGATCTGCTGTGTATGGAATATTAAAGAGTGCGATACATAAATACATATAAAACTTACGATCTAACAGTAATCACAAGTGAACTGTTGCATTCGTACCCGTCCCATCAGCCATCAGTGGCACATTAGGTAAAGCTGAGAAGGGTGGTAAAGGAGGCAAAGCTGGCATAGAAGGTATAGATGACATAGCTGGCATCGATGGTACTGGTGGCTTTGGAGAAACAGGGGTTACTGTGGGAACAGAGTCTGTAGATGTTGGGGCAAGAGTTGAAGGCACAGAGTGCATAGCTGGCATAGGTATCGGTGGCATCATAGTCCCCATAACAGGTAGAACAGGAACCGCTAAAAAATATTAAAAGCAATAAATAAATTGTATCTAACAAAACTCAAAAACAAAACTCAGCATAGTCTTCCATAACAGCTACTGTCACATTTACATTTAGTGCAATCACACAGAGTAGCAAAGGTTTGCTTACAAAACCTATTAAAACATGGGGAAAAAATCCAAAAGGAAGTCTAAATTCGACGCTGCAGACTGATGATTGCATTTAGGAACCAAATGACACAAGGGCTCCCATGCATAATTAATAGGTGGTGAAGTAAGAGCAGGAAGAGAGGTAGCTAAATGACTCACCACCAGGCTGCAGTCCTGGGGGATAAGGCCTGTTGCTCCGTGTGGTTTCTTCCTCTCCTCCATCCTCACCCACAATCCCACCAGCTCCCTTCATCCGACTGGACATGCTGGCTGGCCTTTCCAAATCCTGATTGTTGCAGATATGGCAGAGAGGAACAGGCTCGAACTCAGCCAGGGCCCCTTTTGTGTTCACTCACACGAGAAATCAATCTTCCCCCTGGGAGTACCTTATACTCTCTAAGAGCAGCTTAGCCCATTAACCACAAATATCTGGTTCTCATTTACCAAGCTGAAGCATTTCAACTGGGAAAAATCAACCATTAATGTGTATTATGCTACTTTTAAAATAATGTTACTGATGTTTTAAATGTACATTAATGCATTTTGTCTTATGCTTACTTTTTGGCAAAGAAATAATGTTCATTTATTTAGGTCCAACCGGATAGCAAGTGAGTTTCTGGATAACAGCCATTCCATTAAGTGAGTTTGAAAACACCTTTTAAGGGTGTAATGGTTTAATGGCAATTGGCTAAGAAATTACACTGAGCTTAATGCTGTAAGAAATACGGTAATCCGGTAACTTAATCCATTTCAGTGCTGGGGACCTGGTGCCAATTGGACATTTGATGCTCAATCAATTACACACAACTAGGTTCAAATGATCCACAGAAACCATTGACCTGACGTATACATACTATTTATAAACACCCTTTGCACATTTTGCCCGAATTGTCAAGACAAACATCATGTTGTGGAAAAAACATGTTGGAGGGAAGATGCTAAACAGACTTACCCCACTACCATCTGATAGCACTGGGTCAAATAAGCTGTCCAGATATCGGTCCATACCTCTCTGAGGTGGAGCCTCGCTAAAATCGGATTCTGTTATAATAGGAAATAATTAAAAAAAAGAAAAGAATAGAGATCATATGGAAATATGGATGAGGTAACAAAAAATATACAAACATACTTCCCCTTGTATACAATGTGGCTAAATGTTTGTGGACACCTGACCATCACACCAATATATGGTTCTTCTTATGTATAGTGTAATATTACAATCTAGCTTCACTGAGGCCCGAACCCTGTTCCAGCATGACAATGCCCCTGTGCACAAAGCACAGAGCTCCATGAAGAGATTGTATGTTAATGTTGGAGTGGAAGAACTGGAGTGTCCTGCACTGAGCCCTGACTCTGATTCAACCCCACTGAACACCTTTGGGATGAACTGGAACACCGACTGAACCCCAGACCTCCTCACTCTTACATCATCAGTGTCTGATCTCACTAATGCTCTTGTATCACTAATGATCACTAATCCCAATAGCCCACAGAAGAGAAGAGTGGAGCACATTATAACAGAAGAGACTAGACTAAATCTGAGTGTAATAATCTTGTGTCCACAAACTTTTAACCATATATAATGTATGACCCTTGACCCTTAATTATGGAAACTTAACAATCAATTCTAACTTCAGTTCTAATTTGTCTACAAAACTTCATTTAAAGGTGAGTATACAATTATACAGAGAACACAATAGGCAAAGACATATCGAATCATCCGACCATGACTGTAGTATCCATCAGAATCTGGTAGATTGGTGCTGGACAATGGTGGGTTAAGGAGCGGGTTCTCATCATCTGAATCAAAACCACTTCCAAACAAAGCACTGTGGTGATTTAAAACAAAGCATCAGTGTCTATACAATGGGTACTGTATATCTCATAATATAATGCTGTATACACCACTCAGATCTGCCTTTAAATAGAACACACATAGAAAAGTAAGACAATATTTTACCGTACTTTGAACATATTGAATTCTAAAGAGGACAAAATAAAAAATATCAAATATCTTTTCAATTCATATTACTAACAGGCTGGCATTGGGTCTGGTTCTGGTGGGACTCTCAGCCGAAATGATGAAATAGGACTTCTGCTTTGGGAAATCTCGCATTAGCTCCAGGTCTGCAATCAGGTCCATTACATAATCATGCCCTGCAAGCTCAGCCCACTGGCCATGTTCTTTCATGATGACAGAACAGCCCTTCCAGGACTCTGTGACACTCCTGTAAAACCCAAATACAGCGACGTTTCAATCCACTGTGTGAGATCTATGCTACTAAAAGCTAATACTGAATTTTGCATAATGTGCTATGTGCGATATAAAGTTAGAAATCACAATGTAATTTTTTTAAATGAAAGCTGGAAAAGAATGATGAAGCCATGACTGTTTCTGGATAGAAGATGAAAAAGGTCTATATAACTCTGGTCCTGCACATTTTACTAGTGTTTCTGCTCTTAATTTTAACTAATCCGCTATATAACAGCCCTTGTTGAGTTGACCTGATATGTTAAAGCAGGGAATGCACTGAACAGTCCAGGACAGGGGTACTCAAGGACCTGAGCTCTATGTGACCCTGCTAGTTCAAAACCTGACAGGAGTGCTTTACCGACATGTTCTCCAGGGCATGTACCTGTGCTGAAGGATGTCCCCAGCCAGATCCTCTCCAGTGGTCCATGAGTTTACAGGACACAGAAAGGAACTTCCTGTGGAAAGAACATTATGTTCACAATTACAGTGAGAGAGTTGGTGTGAAGAGGTAAGAAAACACCTCTTGTGCTTTTTTTTTCCATTCAGTTTAGCACTCAGGTGTCTGTTCATTTTGCTGAGCACTACATACACTATACTGCCAAAAGTATTCGCTCACCCATCCAAATAATCAGAATCAGGTGTTCCAATCACTTCCATGGCCACAGGTGTATAAAATCAAGCACCTAGGCATGCAGACTGTTTTTACAAACATTTGTGAAAGAATGGGTCGCTCTCAGGAGCTCAGTGAATTCCAGCGTGGAACTGTGATAGGATGCCACCTGTGCAACAAATCCAGTCGTGAAATTCCCTCGCTCCTAAATATTCCACAGTCAACTGTCAGCTGTATTATAAGAACGTGGAAGTGTTTGGGAACGACAGCAACTCAGCCACGAAGTGGTAGGCCACGTAAACTGACGGAGCGGGGTCAGCGGATGCTGAGGCGCATAGTGCGAAGGGGTCGCCAACTTTCTGCAGAGTCAATCGCTACAGACCTCCAAACGTCATGTGGCCTTCAGATTAGCTCAAGAACAGTGCGCAGAGAGCTTCATGGAATGGGTTTCCATGGCCGAGCAGCTGCATCCAAGCCATACATCACCAAGTGCAATGCAAAGCGTCGGATGCAGTGGTGTAAAGCACGCCGCCACTGGACTCTAGAGCAGTGGAGACGCGTTCTCTGGAGTGACGAATCGTGCTTCTCCATCTGGCAATCTGATGGACGAGTCTGGGTTTGGCGGTTGCCAGGAGAACGGTACTTGTCTGACTGCATTGTGCCAAGTGTAAAGTTTGGTGGAGGGGGGATTATGGTGTGGGGTTGTTTTTCAGGAGCTGGGCTTGGCCCCTTAGTTCCAGTGAAAGGAACTCTGAATGCTTCAGCATACCAAGACATTTTGGACAATTCCATGCTCCCAACTTTGTGGGAACAGTTTGGAGCTGGCCCCTTCCTCTTCCAACATGACTGTGCACCAGTGCACAAAGCAAGGTCCATAAAGACATGGATGACAGAGTCTGGTGTGGATGAACTTGACTGGCCTGCACAGAGTCCTGACCTCAACCTGATAGAACACCTTTGGGATGAATTAGAGCGGAGACTGAGAGCCAGGCCTTCTCGTCCAACATCAGTGTGTGACCTCACAAATGCGCTTCTGGAAGAATGGTCAAAAATTCCCATAAACACACTCCTAAACCTTGTGGACAGCCTTCCCAGAAGAGTTGAAGCTGTTATAGTTGCAAAGGGTGGACCGACGTCATATTGAACCCTATGGATTAGGAATGGGATGTCACTTAAGTTCATATGCGAGTCAAGGCAGGTGAGCAAATACTTTTGGCAATATAGTGTAATTGCCTAAAAATGTTTCCTGAGATGGAAAACCACTGCTAGGCTAATTGAGACGAGAATTGAGTGATAGAAGAAACATGAGCACTGTCTGCGTGCAGTGTGCGTATCTTATAGGGGGTGTTTGTGCTATAGAAATGTGCTTATATATCTCAGCCATGCCAAAACAGTAAGATTGTAATCTTAAAGGAGACTGACACCCTGGTTTCTCCATTTCTTTAGAAGCCATTTCAGGCCTTCTCTTATTTCACACTTAGGTTTCATGTGAAAACCACAGCACTGATATCTGTTCTCAATTAGAAAGGAAAGATAAGATGGAGAGATACGTCACTGTATGGCAAAGAGTGTCCAGAGAGTACTACTGAAATCTGACAAGCAATATTTCCCTTTCAAGAATCTGCTGAAAGATCTACTAAATGTCAATCCAAGATAAGTTGCTCTCACCATCGAAACAGTGCACCTGTAGCACCATGTTGGCTTTCTTTCTGTTGGCAGTCCACTCCAGCAGGGACAGGGGGTAAGTCCTTGCTGCCTCTGGTCCATAAAGGGATTTCTGCATGGCCTGAATCAGCTTATGTTGGCAAACTGCCTTATAGCTATTGTAGGCATTGTCTGACACAAACCTGTACCATGCAGAAGACCACAATGTAGACTAACATAGTATAAAAGATGATGTGCACAATCATACATAGGAAAAAGGTCATGTCTCACTTCAGAAGGTATTTCTCTATTTTGGCTGAAGGCGCAAATGCACTGAGGCAGCCGAGCAGCAGTAGCCAGCCCCGTTCTGCATTATCTGGGTTGCTGTTCCTCCACACTTGATTGGCAATTTGACACAGAATTTCATCTCGTAAACCAGGATTGGAGAGCCCTTTCTGGATAATGTAGTTTCCAAGTAAATTCTCTTGGGCACCGTTCAAATGTGGGTCACCCATAAATCTCAAAATCTACAAAAGCATTGAATATAGTTTAACCATTCATCATCACTCAGAAGGTAGACATGATACATACAACAGTATAAGGTAAAACGTGTGACATTGCTACCATCACAAACACATCTAAAGCTTCGTGTGTGAGATCATCATCTAAATGAGTCAAGGGAGTTTTCAAAGGTGCAGTCAACAATCCGAACTTTGGTTCCTGTAAAGCAAAATGGAATCTGTTACCAAAAAATATAGTACAATGGAAATGGCTACACTGTCCTAAATGCTGTTGGAGAGCTTGTAATGTGATGGTTGGAACTGATCTGAAAGCACAACTTACTCTGAAATGAAGCTGGATGAATTTGGAAATGTGGAAGTTGTTGATGTCCAGGGGAAGCGTGAGCTGGGATTCCACCTGAACCGTTGGTGCTTGTACAAGAGCTAAGCAATCGGAATGAAGCTCTCTACCTCCTGAGAAACACAAAAGACAGACAGACAAAGTGTTTTAATAATTATAATGCAACATTCACCTGTAAAGAAAGAAAGAAAGAAAGAAAGAAAGAAAGAAAGAAAGAAAGAAAGAAAGAAAGAAAGCACCAGAATGACACTGTTTACTTTCTATGAAGCTACTGTTGTCTTTTGCTTCAGGATAATAGCACTAGAATTGCTACTGTACCTGCAACTGCTTGCAGTAGAGCTCCAAGTTCTGCTGGAATGGGCAAGTGTGTGACATTGACGACTTCCCGTTTTGCTAACTCCTACAAATTACACATAAATGATTAAAATTAAAGATAAGTTTAGACAGATCAAATAGGCAAGAAGTGGCAATTCTGACCATTTCCATTCGGATTCTCTCCTCTTCTGCCTTCCTCTTGGCTTCTAATATCATCTACAAAGAGATGTACAGAGAGATGTTCAATTTAAACTGAATATAACACCCAGTAGAAACATCCTGACATTAATAATGAAAGCCATACTATCTGTACCTTAATGTATCTCTTTTGATTTACATACATGTGCACCACTGAGCGGAATCTGACCAGACTCGCACACATTTTCACATAGTGCTTCCTGAGAAAACCCACACAAGAGCGTATGAGTATCAGAATTAGACCAGAGACAAGACTATGGATTCCTTATCAAGAAAACGTTAAGGGGCATCAGTGAGAATCTGTACCGTATGAGGTAACCTCGGCAGTGCGCCTGCAATCGAATGATTTTCATGCGAAAGGCTACGTAGCGTTTCCGTACAAAGAACATTCGAGTGTAGCGTTGCAGGGTCAGAGCAGCCACATGCCTCACTCTGTCTCTCTTACTCTCCAGCATGTAATATATGTCTTCTTTTAAGAAAAGCTAATGCGAATATACATAAAGAGAAATTAATCATGGCAAACAAGTTTACACAAGCCCTAAGTATAATCATGTGTTATAATATGGATAAGAGAATCTGGACCAGAGAATCCCACCTTGGTGATGCCCACTTCAAAAGCTCCTGATCTTACAGGACAAAGCTTCCTGAGCATGATTACACAGGATTCCCCAGTAGCAGGAGGAGACTGCTTTAGGCCCAGCAAGGATTTGTATCTAAGAGAAATGAGTAGCAAACACATGTAAATATAAATAACACAAATAAAACAAAGGAGTCGAAAGATTTCATTTTGTGAGGTTGGTGAGGATAAGGTTCATGTTAGATGTAGGTAAGCATAAGCATTGGCAGTTCGTCCATAAGGGCAGGTTCATAATCATTTTCATAATGTCCTCATTCATTCACTTTAAACTCCATTGAAATAATTATTACTTCTTTGGAGTGACCAGTGATTTAAATAAAATGTTCCTATTTAACCAATGAGGTGATGTTTCATTTAAGATTTTGTGCAGCTGTGGTGTAGTTCACACACTTCCACCTAGTGGTCAACAGGTGGAACTACAACAAACACTTATTGGGACCCATTTGGGGAGAGAATCATGCTGCCCCTAAGCTTACTACTAAGAAGTAAATTAAACAGCTAATAAAAGGATTGTCAAGTTGGGCTGCTTTTAAAAATATTCCCCAGCCACAAAGATGTAGTTTTATAGCAAATCATTAAAGTTAAATTAAGTTCAGACAGTGTGTCTACAATGTACAGAACCATTTCTCTTTTTTGTTATACTGCAAAGATTGGGAGAAGTGAAGAGGGATTTTTGAGGGATGTCTGTACATCAGAAATATGTGCAAAATACCTAAAAAACTTTTTCCTCACACAAAAAATGTGAAACGTATCCCTTTTGGGCCTAATTTCAGGTTAGTTGTGTGATCTTTGAGATGCAGTTGGGCTGGAAATTTGCTGAAACCTGGCCACCCTGTTTATTAAAATCACCTATAAGGCCTTAAGTTATGTCTAAAACCACTCAAAATATCTGCTAGACTGTATGCTTGATGACTTTATGCTGTCAACTCTCAGCTGTCTATTAAGGGTTACTGTGATTTACTCTAATCTAATCAAATCTTATCTAATTCACTAGACACAATAAACAGTAGGCTATACCAGATCATATAGCCTATAGTAGCCTCTTGACTTCATTCTGTTTGAGGGTTTGTGGGAATTAACATTGTCCTGCCCCACAAAATGTGTGGTTATAAGCCACTGCTGTAATTATTGCTGTTTTAATGACAATAAGACAAGTGGTGTGTGTGGGGGGGGGAGCGAGAGATGAAAGTGTGATACTGTTTAACCGGAGTAACCCAGGACTTTACCTAAAAAGGAAGACATCAAAGAGTATTCGGATTGGATAACCCTGTCTCCTGATGCGAATAGTATCCAATATCCCAGAGTAACGAAGCTGAGTGCTGACCAGGTCCATGTCAAACACTCCAGGCTCCTATAGGTATCACAGCCTCTTAGCACAACACCTCAACTGACAAACAGTCAACTGCTGAACATTTGAACTTCTTATACATATATGTCCTTCTGCCTTACCTTGTTATGGTTTGGCTTAATGCAGCGCACAAAGAATGGATTGCATCTGACACCGAAAGAAAGAAATCACAGGTTTAGATAAAAATGACAGGGATTTTTATTTTGGGAATGCAGTCCATTCTAAACATGGTCTACCTCTCCATCTTTTCCACAAGCTCCATGAGAGAAATCTGGAACTTGGCAGCAACTGTGGATGGCTGGTATCTGCGTGTAACCGTGCTGTTCTTCCTGACATGAGTCTTCTGTTGATTAATGGTTTCTGAATAGCTTGTGAAAAGATGTGCAACCATCTAGAACAAGAGAAACATAACCTTAAACCCCAGGTTACCAAATCCAGAGAAGGTGCTCAGTAATGGCTGTACACTGTTACCTTATTTTTGCTTTGCATGAAAAGATCGAGCACCTCCTGGCGAACCTGATCATAATTTTTGTCCAAAAATTTATGAACCTGTTAAAAAAGATATAGTTAAATTAATCCGGATATTTTTTTCTGATTAAATAAATGCATATAAACTATTGACTGCACCTGATAGGTGACTTTTCCAGCGAAGTGTTTAATGGCAAATTCAGGAAGAGGCATTTTTGGCTTGAAATATAATGGGTTGTGGCCATGATGATAGTGACATTTCTGAAGGAAGGTGTGGTCTGTAGCCTAAAGATAAAATGTTTCAATCACTGTCTGAGGAACATAAGCAGAGAAACTTGGATAGAGAGGTAAATCACTAGCAACACACTTGTGGAAAACCACTCTGGTCATCCAAGATCCGTAGTATCCCATGGGGCTTTGCAGAAATGAGGTCAATGCAGGCCTGATTGTCATTATAATACACTTCCTCCCAGGGAATTTCCTCTCGGCTGTATTCCTCCTTAGATATTGAAAGTCATTTATTCAGATGCATTTTGAAATCTGTATAGTCACTGTGCTCCGAGGATTAGAACAAACTGAAAAGGCTTACTTGCTCTTCTCTGAAAATGACCCTGTTGAAAAAGAACTGTAGGTACTCATTTGCATAGTTTATGCAAAGCTGTTCAAAGCTGTTGAAGCTGAGGTCCTGTAAAGCACAAAGGGTTTGATTCACCAAATAATCGTCTTTTAACCACCGTGTAGAACGTCTTCAGAAAAAATAAAAATGGAAAAAAATACCAAGCTAACTTTATTACAATACCTCAAACCCATAGATGTCAAGGATGGAGATAGACAGAGTCTCATTCATTGGGTAAACCAAAGTATTGATTCTGTCTGTTAACCAATTGAAAAGGAGGGAGTACAGGATCTTGGCAACTGCATCTCTGGATGTTTTGGGACAAAAATCGCATTTTAATGATTGAAAGCTTCTTTTTTTTATTCAGAATTCTTAGGGATTTACTGAATGTTTATGGCTTACCTGGCATCAACTGCACTCTCCACTGATAGAGGGGTATAGATCTTCTCCCTCAGTGTCTCCTATAGTGAAAGACATAATGACATATAATGGTACTTCATAGAAGTACCAGTAAAATGTGCAAGGAAATGTGGCTGAGTCAAATCATTTTTTTCCATTTTCTTTTCGTTTTTTGGGGCAGCTTAAACAGGTATTAGTTCAGAAACAGGGTCATAAAAAGCAAACAAAATAAAAATATTCAACACTTTATCAATAACTTTTGAAATCACTTTTTCAGGCCATATTCTAATTATAATCAGAGAAGCCTAAAATTATGCAATGATTAATTGTGGTCTTAAAAAATCTTTTCATTTAGACAGAGTCCTTAACTTAGCTCTGAGGAAGGCAGACTAGGACTACCTAGAAATAAGACACCAATCACATCATTATGTCAAGGGATACTGCTTTCTACACACACAAACACACACACACACATTTACACACTCATTCACACTTGGAGCAAGTTAGTATAGCCAATTCAGCCTTTTGGGTGGGGAGAGGAAAGCAGATAAGCTAGAGGAACCCTAAGTGGACACTTTGAGATCGTGAAAAACTCGAAGCAGACAGTAACCTGAGCTCAGGATCAAACTGAGGACCCTGGAGCTGTGAGCCAGCAGCATTGTGCCACCCTGAGCTCACCTCCTACAACTGTAGAAGCACTTTGTTGACACAGCTGATCAATGACAGATGTCTGAATACATCCTGTTTCGCTAGAAACTTGCTTTGTACTTTGCTTAACCATTATCATATCTACTATATAGACTCACTGGTCACTTTAATAGGAACACATGTACACCTGCTCATTTATTAAATTCTAGGTTTAATGTGCTTTCCATTAAGCTCTTCTGCTCACTGTGGTTGTAAAGAGTGATTATTTGAGTTACTATAGATTTCCTGTCTGCTCAGACCAGTCTGCTCATTCTCCTCTGATCTCTGTCATTGAGGAGATGTTTCAGCCTGCAGACCCTCGGCACACAGGATGTTTTCTGTTTTCCCATCATTCTGTGTAAACTCTAGAGACTGTTATATGTGAAACTCTCAGATTCTGAAATACTCAAACCAGCTCACCTGGCAGATTAGATAACTGCATGAATGTTACTAATAAAGTGGACAGTGAGTGTATCATAACCCAAGACCATAAAATGGAAGTAATGGAAGTGAAATAAAATCAGAAAGACTAATTACACCAGAAGGATTTTAGGTATAACTTTAACTTTTTTTTAGGTAAAAGCATTAAATGTAGTAAAATGTACTACTATGTGCTTACCAAATAAACACATACAAAACTATTGCTTGTAACTGTATGTCCTACCGTCACTTTATAAGTGATTGATTTCTGCAGGGCCTCAGGAGAAATCTGTAAAAGTTCTGCCACCACTCTGATCTCCTGAGCGCTCACCACTGACACCATCTCCCGAGAGTCTGTCTGTGTAACATAAAGAGCAACATTTATGATTAAGTTAACATGTGACAGCATCACATGAGGAGATAAATGACTGTCTGCCTACCTCATATCTCTCAAAAAAGACATTCCCTAAATGGAGAATAGATGACAGAATCCTGAAGATGCCATTTTGATCTTCAGGGTTGAAGTGAAGGATGTCCATGGCACTGAGGAGCCTGCGGAAGTCCTCCCCATCACTCTTACCAGCGATGTCACAGTTCCCACCCTGACCAACAAAAGAGGATACTAGAACTGTCTGTGTGATTAGGGTACATATCAGGTCAGGTTTATTTTTATCTTACATTTAAAAATGAGAGTTTGAGTGAGGAAGGCAGTTAACCAAACTAATGATCTGTTAATTAATGAATAAATAAATTAACTAAAATGAAAATATACTATTAAAGGCAACATTAAAGTAAAAAATCACACCTTATCAAACAGAATAAAATATAAATAAATATGTAATGAAGCTACTGTACACTTAAGGCATGTATTTATACGTTTATATGTACATGCCGGTATTTATATAAAAGCCAACGAATGGTAAGCCAGTATAATATATTTTCTCATGAATTAAACATTCAGAATCATATTGCAGATGCTTATTTTAGACTAAACCCACTTGATTGAGGTAATAGTAGGTCTCTGCCTCTTGGAGGTACAGTGACTGTTTTTGCTGTGAAGGAAGGCCTGCGAGCATCTCATAAAAAATATGGTAGTTTCTCTCATCTTTGGCCTAGAAGAAAAAATACACATAGCACAGAAACATAAAACATCACAGCTAACCAAGCATGTTACCAAAACTGCAAATGGAGAACAATGGAATTACAAAGTATTACCTGAAACACTATCCTTGACTTTTCAAGTAGATACTGTGAGGTTATGGCACCACTAATCACACCTCTGGTTACAAAAAAGCAAGAAAAGAGTTTAGTGTTAAATATTGTTTTGATAATAAACCTAAAAATATTTAAGGACTGCTTTTTAAAAATCACACTCACTCCTCTAAAAATATCTCTATGTATTTCCCAAATCGACTTGAGTTATCATTCCTGACAGTTTTGGCATTTCCAAATGACTCTAGTAGTGGAGCAGCTTCAAGAATCTGTAAGTTCAGACAGAGAAAGTTAGGTCATCCCTAAAAAGAAAGTCAAACATCTCTTCATCAGTCCTCTTTAAAAACACTATATATGGTCAAAAGTATGTGGACACATGGCCATCACATTCATTAAGTCCCCTTTGCTTTTATAAAGCAATCTTTTAAATCTTCTGGGAAGGCTTTCCACTAGATTTTGGTGTTCCAGTTCATCCCAAAGGTGTTCAGTGGGGTTCTTCCATCCAACCTTCTCAAACCATGTCTTCATGGAGCTCTGTGCTTTGTGCACAGATTTATTGTCCTGCTGGAACAGGGTTTGAGTTCCAAATAAGTGAAATTGTAAGGCTAAAGCACACAAAGACATTCTATACAATTTTGTGCTTCCAGCATTGTGGCAACAGTTTGAGGGACAAAAATATATTGGTGTAATGGTTAGGAGTCCACATACTTTGGATATATAGTTTGGGCTATTCAACATGAAAACTCATGTGGAGCAAATTGAAAAGAGACGGAAATCTGCTACAGTGCGTTTCTTAACTATCTTCATTTGTGTCCTTATGGTGTGGTGTGGTTCCATTTCCGAATTTTCTAATAACAGCACATCCTGATATGTTTTATTTCTGTTGCACCACAGCAATTTGCCAACAATTAATTTAAAGAAGCATACGTAGTACTTTTTAGTACGATTTATTGTTGCATCTAATGTTGTAGAACTCTATCCTTAAGGTACTTTTAAAATGCAGCATGTCATTTCACAAGAAAAAAGCAAACCATTCCATCCTAAGACTTTCTGCCGTCTTTACCTTTGACACTAGAGACTCCAAACATGCTAAATAACATTCTCTTCACAGAAAGCTCCACATCAACAATTACAGACATTGTTAAATCCCTTTATGTGGAGCATCTGCTATAAATGTCCCTGTGGGGGATGTTACTATAGAAATAATTACACATTAGGACAAGTTCATTACTATAAACCTTGCAGCAGCATGTCTGCAGAGCTGCTGTTATAGAAAAGCAGTTAACGCCTACTGACCAAAAGAAATGAGAATTCAGCAGTGATGCGAGATAAATTAAAATGACAAATGCACACAATTACACATATAATCTGAAGGATATTTTCAGGGTGCACACATACAAATACAGCACACGCAATACCTCAATCTGTCCCAGTGCATGTGAAAGGGAAACAAACAAAACAGATTTGTTAGATCTAATACGATATAAATGAAAGAATCCAAATAAAGAAATCCTCAGCAAATTTGTTTAATAGGTTCAGCCATACCTGCTGTGTAATGTTGCGCTTGTGTTGAATAGCAGTCAAATAGCGCAGGACCAACTTTGTGGCCTCGGTTTTACCAGAGCCACTCTCCCCACTGAAAGATAATAATCACATTGCTAAATCCCTAATTATTCGTTTAACACCACAGTTAGGTAAACTGGCACAGACACTTGGCGTGTAATGAAGCGATTTCCACCTCCTTTAGTTTGCATTTAAGTAATGAGCATGGTGTCTGGTTAGACAGAAGTGAAATCAAATGCTAAAATGCGCGTGTCATGCCAGCTTCTTGAGACGACATTGGGTACATTTCAGAGACATGATCCGTAGTTCTAGCCCAGACACTAGCAGTCTTCCCTTACAAGTGTCTCCTTCAGAGAGAGGACTAAAATGTTCCAGATGATCAGTTGTGTCAAACACAACTGACTCTAATTAGTTTATAAATTGCTAAAAATACTCACTTAATATTTTTCAAAAATTCTATTAAATAAATACAAGTCTAAATGCATTATTTAAATAACTTCTATAATTGAAAACTTTATAATATCTCCTTTAATGTACCCGATAATTCAACAGTACCTGATAATAATGCATTGGTTCTGTTTGGCATCCATCATTTTTGTGTAAGCAGCATTTGCTATAGCAAATAAATGCCTGAAAGGAAAATATTTGAGACGTTATTCGAGCCACGTCTCTAGCACGTCTTTGTGCTGCGTAGAAAAAAGAAAGAAGACACTGAGTGCTTACGGAGGATTTTCACCAAGGACATGTCCCTTGTACTGAAGCACCATGTCTGTCCCATAAATATTGTACATCTTGTATGGGTTCACAGCTACCAGAATACTTCCAATGTATGTCTTGAGAGGAAAAATAAATTTAGCCTAATTCACGTATCAATCCAAAATGATCATCATAAACCAAAATATATATAATCATAAATGAAAGTATATTCAATAATCACAAACCAAAATATGTTTTAGGACTGAAAATCTACTTACATATATCAGTTCACGTTCAAACCTTTTTTTAAGGTTGAGTAAAACAGCAGCTTCATGAAGTTCCCTGAAAGAAAGAGTTTTATTTTCAATACATTATACATTTGCCTATATAAAAGAACCACGTGTTATAGATGTCTATCATCAAACTGTTTAACATAAATAAGTTTAAGAAGTACTCAAGCTGTGTCATGTCCTCAATCCCGTCCTCTTCGGCTCGCTCTCTGTACAACATGGTGGGCAGACTTCGGATAGAGTACATCTACATGCCAAAGTAAATACACATGCTCAAATAAATCAGACAAATGTAATACAGTTAAATGTATTAAAAGGTGTAGTAAATATGATGCAGTGCTGATTTCATGTCCTGGGCAAATGCAGAACTGCAGAGAAACACCAAACTATCCAGTGCTGTGGCCTTTTAGGACATGAAAAAGAATATTACTCCATAAATTGTTCGACATTAAATCACATTCTGTGGATGTTCCTGAGTTGTAAAAATGTCTAGCACAGACTTGGCACAAACCAAATCTGTGTACTATGTATTTATTAAGCCATAAAACATGAAAAGATTATGAACCTAACAAACATTCATATGCTTAAAATTGACTAGCAGCTAAACAAAATGTACTGATATATGGCCAAATGTTTAGCTTTGTACCTTATCATACCAGTGCCCTTGAGGTTCACCTTCCCTGTCTGGTAACCACTCAGGCTCAGAAACATCAGCATCTTGCCCAGGATACACAGGGATGACGAAATCCACCAGTTCTTCATCCCTGTACATGGACCATTTTATGAGGTTCTGCACAGTATGGTGTGGAAGGACTCTTTCTGAGGACCAAACATCATCTGGATCATGAGCATCTACTGTGTGGGCTTGAGCCCAATGTTCGTCAGGTTGACCCTGAACCTGAGGTGTCACCACTGCATACCTTGGATCCTCTGGAGTTCTCCTCAAAGTTGTGGGCAACTTATAGTTGGCTTTGTGTAAATTAATGTTCTTCAGGGCGCTTCCCAGAAAAGGTGATGTAGGTTGAGCACTTTCTTCTGTTTTACCCCTGGTAGTGATTGTTCCATCAGGCAGTCTATAGGAAGCTTTACGGAGGTTTTGGTTCTGAAGTGCACTGGACAGCACTGAAGTTTGTTCTTTTTTGTTGGGATTTTTGAATAGGCCAGAGGTACTCGGGAGCCTAACATTACGCATATTTGCGTTTTGCAAAGCACTTGACAGGTTGGAAGAAATATTCTTTTTTGAATCCTGGCCTGAGCTCTTGTTTAAAATTGTTCCATCAGGGAGCCTGTAGGAAGCTGTACGGAGGTTAGCATTCTGAAGTGCATTTGAAAGAAGAGGGGAGGTGGATTGTTCAGTCTTCTGGTCCCGAGAAAGGAGAGTTCCACTTGGCAATTTATAAGAAGCTTTACGAAGATTGGAATTCTGTAGAGCATTTCCTAGGTATGGTGAAAATTGTTTCGTTTCAGTTACTGGTTCAGAGCCCCGGGAAAAAATAGACTCAGGAATCCTGTAAGAAGCTTTTTTGACATTGGCATTTTGAAGGGCATTAGATAATAGAGAGGGGGTTGAAGTAGGTTGTTCAACCTCATTTCTTGATTTGATTGTTCCATCTGGCAACCTGTAAGTCGCTTTACGGAGATTTGGGTTTTGTAAAGCATTAGCCAGTACTGATGGTGCTGCAGCTTCTTTTTGGTTCTCTGGGTTCCTAGATAATAATGACCCATTGGGTAATCGAAAAGAAGCACCTTGAAGGTTTGGATTCTTTAGTGCGTTTGATAAAAGAAAGGACTGTTGTTGTGCCTGGACGATAGGTGTAGGAGTTCTCTGAAGTGGAGACATGTATGAAGCATTGCGTAAATTAGTGTTCTGTAGAGCACCAGACAGTAAAGATGGTGAAAATTTTAGATGAGAATTCTGCAACGCATTTGACAGACCTGGGGAAGTTTGCAGTGACACTTGCTGTGTGACCACTGGATGTGAGGATGTAAGTCTTTGTAAAGAGGAGCTTAATGAAGAATTACGAAGATATGGATTTTGGAGTGCATTTCTCAGCATTGGTGAACCTTGATAACTAGCTTGAACATTTTGAGGTATCACTACTGAATGAGGAGCTGCAGCTTGTGGCATTATTGAATTATACGAAGACTGAATTGCACTCTGATTGATGTGTGCCATTAGTGGAGACTGTGTAGGACTGAAGCCTTTAAGTGGTGAATTATATGATGCAGCAGAGAGATTTGGGTTCTGTAAACCATTTGTTAAGAGAATAGGAGGATTTTGCTCGACTGTCTGGCCAAATGTTATTATCTCTTGAGGCTGACCAGTAGGTGTTGCTATGATGGATGTATGGTTGATAGCTTGATTATGCAAGGGATTTGTTATTACAGGAGAAGAAAGATTCCCAAGTGGTGGAGAGTGAATAAGCACTGGTGTGCCAAGACTCACTGTGGGGTGAGGTGATGCTGGCCTCATTGGGAGAAGGGGTGAGCCTGGTCTTAGAGGTAAATGAGGTGAGCCTGGTCTCAGTGGGGAATAAGGTGAGCCTGGTCGCACTGGAAGCTGAGGTGATCCTGGTCTTGCTGTTAATTGAGGTGAACCTGGTCTCATTGATGCCTGATTTGGTGTATGCCTTAGAGCTGGTTGTGGTAATGGTGATCCTAGACCATTCACTGAAATTTGCTGAGGAAAATGTGCTCCACCATTCATTAAAATGGGTTGGCTTGGCCCTCTTACTGACTGCCTTAGAGGGACAGGATTTATTGGTACTCTTACAACTGGACGGCCTCTCCCAACAGGTCTATGAAAACCTCTCTGGGGATTTGGAGTTCCTGGTGGGAAAAATCTTTTTGAGTCTCGGAATACTGTCGGTCTAGAACCTTGTCTTGTTAATGGAACAGGTGATGAAGTTGTACTTCGATGCATAGGTCCTGAACCTATTACTCCATTATGAATGGAAGATCTGTATGGAGATACGTTTTGTGTTAGAGGTTGTTCCTGGTGGCTTCTTCTTTGCAAAACTGGATTGACAGGGGATGGTTTAACAGTACCCATTGGCACTTTATTTCGACCAAATCCTCTAAATCTACGTGTGGATGGATGAGCAGACAGACTTTGTGTATCATGCTGGATTCTAGCAGACAATCTTGATGGTGTAGGAGAGAGAGGTCGAGCAGCAGGAGAGGATATTGGTCTTGGTGATCCTGTTCGTTGGACAGGAGGTGAGCCTGGTGGATAAGGTTCAGTCTGTTGATCAATTCTTGGAGATAGAGGAGGGCTCATTCTTCTTAAAGATGGTTGTGATGAACCAGCAATTGATCTTGATGATATAAATGAGTCATGCCTTTTTCCACTAATTGGCCTGAAAGGACTCTGAGGTGCACTTTGTCTCTGGTTCATTCTTGGAGTTGGGGGAGGGCTTTTCCTTCTTAACGAGTCTCGCAATGAGGTTATCGGACTCCCTCCTTCTACAATATCAGGAGAGTGTCCTCTTAAAGAGAAAGGTCTCCTCTGGGGTATGGGAGACTTTCCCTTCAAAGTGACTGTTGGAGATGGTCCTCGTCTTGAAAATTGTGGGGAAGATGGGGGCGTAAACCCTCTTTTTTGGAGAGGTGATAGTGGTCTTTGTGTATTGGTGTTCCATGAGGATTGACCAAATACTCTTTGTTGTCTTGGTGAAAATCCTGGACTTATTCCCTGTGGTTGGGTATCATACCTTTGGTGGGACAAAGGGCTACTTCGTCCCGGTAAAACCTTACCTCTCCTGAGAGAAAGCTGTGGTGAGAGATGAGGACTTCTTCGTCTTAATGGTGTTTGCTGTATAGTTTCATATGGAAATTCAGGTCTCTGAAACATGGGATCTGAATAGACGAAAGTGGGGTTTACTTGATCAATGAAGCTTGGGTCAAATCTCCTTGCAGATAAAACAGGTGATACTGGTGTTGAGAGTGGCATGGGTCCCACAGGTCCAAAAGAGTGTCTGCTGGGTGTGGGTGATACTGGCATAGGAGGAGGAAAAGGAGACCTTGCTTGAAGTAATGGGGAGGATGGCAATTGTGGTGAATGAACCAAAATAGGAGTCCCGCCAGGTAATGAAGAAAGAGCTATTGGTGTTTGCTGGACCAAAACAGGACTACCACCTGTTGCTGCAGGAAATGCTGTTGGTGTTTGCTGGACCAAAACAGGACTGCTGCCTGTTGCTGTATGAAATGCTGTTGGTGTTTGTTGGAGCAAAACAGGACTGCCACCTGTTGCTGCAGAAAATGCTGTTGGTGTTTGTTGAAGCAAAAAAGGACTGCTACCTGTTGCTGCAGGAAATGCAAGAGTTGTGGTGGAAGATTGTTGTGGAATTTCTACCATTTGTGGTGAAATGTGTTGCGTAAACCCCATTGGTTGAGGAAATATCGGAGGGTTTTCGTGTTGCATATCAGACATCACTTCTAAATCATTGAGAGCAATATGAGGAGATGGTGGATTTACAATTTCAAGTTTCTCTTTTCCAAACAGTTTAACTTGTGGTCTTGGGAGCCGAAACTGATCTTCCGGCATTATGCTTTCCATTCCTAGCTGTGCAGTTTCATTAGCATAAGGGTCAGATGGCTCTGTTTGTTCCATTATATCCCCCAGTAGGTAAGTGTATGGCTGATTAACCCCTATAAGAGGATCTATATAAACTGCTGTAGGTTCTCCAGCATAGGTGTACAGGTTTTGGTTGTATGGGTTTTGGTAACTTTGGTACCTCATGTAAGCATCTGGGTGCCACTCTTGGTTTCCATAAAAATTTTGCTGATCACCATAATAATCAAACTGCTCTGGGTAAACACCATAATTGTAGTATTCTGCATCATTTCCATAGTAGTCATATTCTTCTTCCAGTGGATACCCAGCTTCGTTGTAATATTCAATGCCACTATCAAAATAACCATATTCATCCATTCTTTGTTGCCTAGGATCATAGTAGTCTATTCCAGTATCATAATAGTCATATGGTTGTCTTTCGTTGTATTGGTCGATGTAGTCTTCAACATAATAGCCATATTCATCTGCATAAAGGGGATCATAGTAATCACTCTCTTCACCATATAAACCATATTCATCTTCAGGATAAGAATAATACTCTTCATCATGACAGTCATATAGATAAGGTCTTCTGAATCGTCCATGGCCATATTCATTTTGGTCCAAATATCTCCCCCGTGGGCTGTTTCTTCCGTAGCTTCTTAGGTCATAGTCCTCTTCCCCATAGCTGAATTCAGCCTCATCATACTCATATCCTCCATTCTCATAGCTATATCTATCTTTGTTTGACCTGTGTTGGCGGAGTGAACGACCTTGTCTTCCCCGAGATGTTTTAGATGATATGAATTTACTAATCAGCCAATTAGTAGCTCCTGAAATCTTTCCAACAAGCCCTCCTTTAGTCTTGAATTTTGCAGGTGCAGTAGGCTTTTTGCCAATGAACCCTTTCAGTTTGCCCCCTAGCCCAGAAGTTGCAGCTGCAGTGTTTTTTGTTTTTCCACCAATATTAAGCAATAAAAGAGATTTTTCACCTTCTTTCTTCTCAACTTTATTTTTTCCACCACTTAGAAAACCTGACATGAATTTAGATGTGTTCTTAAGATCTTCAGGTTTAGACTTGCCAAGTCCTGCAAGCAACTTAGATGGATTTTGGAAAGCCTTCATAGGGGTATCTTTTTTTTTCTTCGATAATCGCATAAAAAGTCTAGATGTAGTTTTTAGACCTCGTTTAGGCTTTGGGGCTGGTGTTTGGGCCTTTGCTCCTGTCTTTAATAACTCTGCATCTGAGCCATCTTCAGATTCACTGGTTACAGCAGGTTTTCCTTTTCCTTTTGCCTTTTTAGGATCTTCTTTTACTTTGCCTTTTGCAGGAGGCTCTTTAGCCCCTGCCCTAGCCCCTTTTTGTCCATTTTTTGCTCCCTGTGCAGCTGCTGTTTTTTCAGCAGCTTTCTTTGGAGGCATTTTATGCTAATTTATGTCAATATCAAAACACAATGAAAAACGCATCAATTTTAACAAAAGTGGTGCATTTGGAGCAAGAAAAATACCTTTCTAAGACACAGAGGAAACAACACCTGACATAAGGCTGTGTCTTATCTAATGTAATCTAGTTGTCTTTATTACTGTCCCAAATCAGAAGCAGGTTCTCTCCAATGCTGCAAATCAGAAGCATGTTTTCTTCAATACCGCAAATATTACACTCATTCAGGACACTCACTCTACCTTGCATGGTTATATTCCTCATCTAAGAAATATCCAATGGAAAAAAAAAATCTATCCCTTAGCGGTTGTGCTGATTTTGGCAAAAGATTTCCCACAGGCAAGATGACCTCTGCATTAGAATCCCATTGGTCATGTGTTGAAGCTCTTTAAATGTTCTCTTCCTAATGGTACTCCAGTCACACATTTGTCCTTGGCGAGTCTCAGATAGTGTTCTCGCAGTAGTCTGGAAACATGTGTCTGAAAGTATGCGAGGGCTCCCTGTTATAGTTGGAAAGGGCACCTTAAATGTATCAACTACACTCACTTAGAGTAACATTATCTCTTTGGTTCATTCCTGTATAAATTATGCAGTTCAGTGAGCTGTTACTAAACTGTCTGAGAAACATTTCCAAAGAGCAGAAGAATATGGTTGTGATGCAGAAATAAAAGAAATATTATCCAGCTTAGAAGGTAAGTGAAAATACCACACACATGAATAGAGAATTAACAGCCTTTTGCTGGGGCACATGCTTGTTTTTATTGGATTTTTATCTTTTTAACTCTTAAAAAGCTACACTTAACACTTAGATAGCACTTATTTTATTTGCTGCATTGTTTTTGCTGTATTACAAAAAAGAGTGATCTAATTGTCTACGTGCGCATAAGCTTTATTGTTATAAGATGTTCCGAAAATAAAATACATTATAATCTTCACTTAGTATACAAAAGCTTAAAATGTTGCACACAATTTATTTTTACAAATCTTATCTTATATCTTTTTTCAGTTTGGACAGAAAGACTTTGGAGACCTTTGCTTGAGTGCTGTCACTGCTTTGTGCTCTTACTATGGGGTTGCCTGATATATTTTTCTGCTGTTGTTGTTGCTGCTGTTTAATTTTTAGCTGATTTTAAAAGTGTCATTTAGGGATTCGTGTTAATTCATTGATGAGAGTTAATGTTCTAAGAGTCCATGGGACTTGGAATAATGAATTCTTAATGGCTAGTATTCAGCTTACTAAGAAATGATGAAATATTCATTGTAAAAGCTCTAAAAATAATCTACAGTAATTTTTTTAAATCAGGTTTTATTTCAGAATGTTTCAATGACCATTCAATTATTGTGACTATTGTAAGAGTGCAACAGTATTCAATTCTGAATCCCCTCCAATTAGCTTATTGTAATTATATCTAGAAATGCATTATTATACTATAGACATAAATATGTGTTAGCATTAAACATGTGGGATTTTAAATACTAGTGTTTAGATTCGATTACATGAAATTCAAGACAGAGCTGAAAATCCTAAAAGTCATTTAGTCCATTTAGACTTAGCTAGTTACCTCAGCTGAAATCCAAGGTGTCGGGTTCCAGTCCAGTGCTACGGGAAAGGCTCTGCCTTGAATTTCATGCCATAGCTTGTTTGTGTGAAATTAAGACTAAACATTGACCTTTGCCATATATGGATGCAAAGCCAATTACATACATACATTGTTTCCATGTCACTATTATTGGTTGATTATTAATAAAAAGAAATAAACTGTTAGTACATAATATCACACATTATATAATGTGAAATGTTCTGTGGTGTTGCGTCTATTGCTTTAAATCTATCGCATGTGTAGCTCTTGTACACAATGTAGTCTGAGCAACTATACAGCATTAAAGCTCATATTCCTTTAAAATTACAGAAACATGTACTGTATTAAAGTCTAAATCAATGTCATTTTCAAGTATTCACAAGAATTTAATAATTATTGATATTTATTCAAATTCTATACATCAGCTATTGTACATAAAGCAGTTAAAATCGATTGTCTTATAACATAAGACAAATAATAACTTATAATCTATTGTTATATTGTCAACCATACATATTATAATCATCATGCGATGTGATGCAGCGTAAACGGTAGAGGAATAAGTTGAAACACTGAAATTCTTTTTTCACATATCCCATCATTGGGGGTTTGGGGTCAGAGCACAGGGTCAGCCAGCCATGATGCAGCCCCCCTGGAACACAGGGGTTTGAGGGCCTTGCTCAAGGGCCAAATGGTGGCAGCTTGAACCCCAATCTTCCACTCAACAACCCAGAGCCTTAACCACTTGAGCTACCACTGCCCTAGAGACATCCACCTTCCCTTTTTACTGCATCTGACAGCCCATGACATGATCAAAATTGTGTTGCTGAACCAATAAAAGGCCCTAACACTTATTTTGGTGGTCTCTCTCACAGGTACTGCTGAATATAACTAAATTTCATAGATACCAATTCGATTAAGCAAACTCGATTAGTTAATTAATAAATCTGGTTAGACCTAAAGTAAAAAAAAAAAAAAAAAACATGCTGGATTTCTCTTAAGCTTGATTCAAACTGGCCTGAATGATAAACAGCCAGGATCAGACTGCTCACTCCAATGAATGAACACAGAAGAGGAAATATTAAGTAATTTTTGTCTCTGCAGTTGAATCATATTAAGATAATCTTAACATAAACACAACTAAATGTGTGGTTATAGTGTCTTTATCAAGTCACCATCAGCACTTGTTTTCAGTAGATGGCAGCAAAGTTCTTCAGTGCACTATTGTAAAGGCTGATCATCCTTGAGCAAGATATTGTGGAAGACATCAGCAGGAATAAATGCACCATGTCACAATGATGGAGCTTGTGAAAATTTGTTGCATCAAACAGCATGGCCGATAAACCATCAGATAAGCAGTACTTCATGGTTTTAATGTGGTTTCAAAACCCTGTTTACAAACTGACGAGCTACACAATCTGCTGAAATTCATACATTTAAATTTTAATTAAGAAGACATTCAATCATAAGTTAGATGTAGACTCCTGGATGTAGAGTTCTAGTCACTCACCAGTCCCATATGGACCAAAAACTTAAAATCTATCCTAAAACATTTCTCTTCGAGTCCCCAAAACATACAAAACCTTTCATTTACGGCTTCCCCAAAGTGTTGGATTTTAGCTGAGCCATTTTTCTAAAAAAATATATATGATTTAAATATTCCATAGATTAAAAGGGAAGGACTTTATCATGTCAAAAATGTATATGGATGATAAATTTAAAACATTTATTATAATAATAATAATAATAATAATAATAATAATAATAATAATAATAATAATAGTAATATATTTCTAGAGTGGTATTAAATAAGAAATGATAAAAACCACCTTATGCCACCATTATCCAGGATCAGTGTCTATGCAACTCTTTTGCTACTATTGTTTATGCTAGTATAACTACAGGTGTATTCAACCCACACACACACACACACACACCCATCATGTTGTGCCATATGGTTCCTGCATCAAATATCCAAACCTGTAGTGTGACTCTCAGAGCAGCATCAAACCCCCTTACCTTCACTGCACTAAACAGGATAAAGCTCCTCAAGTAATTCCAAAATGAAGTCTCTCCATTTTGTTTATCCTTAGCGATTTGACAGGAGACCGGAGGCCTGCGGTGGTCCTGCTTAAGAGTTTTGATAATTCCCCACGCCACACTTGCTCTCTGTGTCGTATGCCCCGAGTGCCTCCACATGCATATTTAATGATGTCTATTATACTAGTTTTCACTACTGAATAGAAGCAGCAGCTCTAGGTTTTCAGATGAATAAAGAGAAGGTAACAGTTGGCATCTTGTAAGTGTACAATTAAGCACAATAACACCTACAGGAGTCTCAAAGCCTGGATCTTTCCCATAAATTTACATTTTTGTAGAAGTTATATCACTCTAGACCGGATTAACCTTTTCAACTCTAAAAGAAGCCCTGATACAGGCTTTTAATCATTACTCTTATGAGAAATGTTGAAACTGGAGCCTGCAGCATGAGGCTTTAAAGTAATAACACCGTCACTAAAAACCTGGCAACAAATGCTGGTGTTGTATTAGGTGGTGTACCAGCACATTTTCCACAACACCATCCAAGACTGGTCATGTTTATCTAAAGCACGTTCACCTGGCTATTAAAACAGCCATACACTGACCATTCATAACATTAAAACCACAGACAGGTGATTATCTCATTTCAACGGCATCTGCCAATATATCCTATATTAGGCAGTAGGTAAACATTCAGTTCTCAAAGTTCATTGTAAAGGGCTAAACAGTGACGGCTAGACGACTGGATCAGAGCATCTCCACAGTTCAGTGAGCTTTGGGCGCTTATGACCGTGTCACTGGTTCACCAGATGTCCTTCCTTTGACCAATTTTTGTTGGTGCTAATCACTATATACCAGGAAAAAAAAACCATAAGACCTGCTGTTATGGAGGTGTTTTAACCCAGTCATCACAATTTGGACCTTGTCAAAGTCCCTCAGATTCTTACTCTTGTCCATTTTTCCTTCTTCCAACGTGTCAACTTCAAGAACTGACTTGTTTTTTTCACTGATT
Organism: Hemibagrus wyckioides; assembly: GCF_019097595.1. Classification (NCBI taxonomy): domain Eukaryota; kingdom Metazoa; phylum Chordata; class Actinopteri; order Siluriformes; family Bagridae; genus Hemibagrus; species Hemibagrus wyckioides. Next base: position 5,348,205 of record NC_080733.1, on the reverse strand, counting down.
AATAGATGCCAATGTAACGAGGTAATCGGTGTTATTCACGGCTCCTCTTAGTGGTTTTAATGTTATGGTTGATCTGTGTTTATAAAAAAATGTTGTTAAGGACATATTCCTTGATCACATACCCAAATCAAGCCACTTCTCCTGCAGGTACTAATTTGACAAGCTTCATTCTCATGATCTCTTTAAGACAGACACATTAGTCACAAAATGTCTTATTAATCCCGAACACAAATGATCAAAAACAATGAGCTTTCTCATATCCCTTTTTATCTACTGACAAGTGTCTGAACCTTTAAAGTCATTCAATTTTATTGCTTTCAACTTGACATTTTGTTATTCGACAGGAATACTGGTTTGTTAGCAGTAAAAAACATCAACCTGTTGCTATTCAAATCCAGGTTGCATGCATGGCTCAACTGATAGATAATCGATACCCTTATCATAATGAGGAAGATAAAATCATGAGAGAATCCTGTTTTGTTTTATATGGGCTCTACATTTGCAATCAATCCTTGACTGGTGTTTTGTTTTTTTTCAACAAAATGCTCAATGAAGGCTTGTTTTAATGTTATCTGGGTGAAGTAAATGCATGAATCAGTTGTGTATAGGGTAAAAATGTAATCTTTTGTAATTGTACAATGACTCTATGATTGAAGACATAAGATTATTTCTTCACAATCTGAATTACATCCTCATGTTCCATAATGTGCGTCAGTCCCACTCGCTGCGGGCTGTACTTCGTGCTCGTTCCCTGCGGAGCAGAAAAACAGACAAGTCTGCAAACTGTTCAGCACAAGCAGTCAGGAGCATTTGACTTCTGAAGGTCTGCAAACTTACCCAGACAAGTGCGTACTTGAACTGGCTGGCTAATGTTCTGTGGATTCTGTGGCACTGGAAAGAAGGAGAGAACAGACCATGTTAAATGCTGCTTCTGTTTTTTAAGAAAACTACAGCACAAGGATTTCTCTCTAAGCAGGAGTCAGGTTTACAGTATACAGTATTTCTTAGACTAAATTCTTTCTGTTGATGTTGTCCATTTTACTATGAACACCGGTCGACTCATGCGTTTATCTAATCAGCCAATCAGCAGCTGAATAATGCATAAAAGTATGCAGATAAAGGTCAAGAGTTTCAGTTATTGTTCAGGTCAATCATCAGAATGAAAAAAGTCTGATTTCTGTGACTTTAACTGTGGTATGGAGTTTGGTACCAGACAGGCTGGTTTCAGTATTTCAGATATCTTTTGTGATTTTCTCACAAAAAAACATCTCTAGATTTTACACAGAATGATGCAAAAAACAAAAATCATCCGGTGAGCAGCAGTTCTGAAGGGGAAACAGCTTGGAACGTGAGATGTTTTGGGCTGAGAGTAAGCCTACAATAACTCAAATAGCTAGTTATTTCAAAGTCCTGATATATTTGGTAATATTTTATATTTTGTTATATTTTTTGTACCCTAATTTGGGTATTTTAGTATTTCTGTTATATTCCTTCCTATTTTATCTATTACCTGTGTTTGTGGATACTGCTGGAGACTGTGAATTTCCCTTTGGGATGAATAAAGTCAGTCAGTCAGTCAGTCAGTCAGTCAGTCAGTCAGTCGGTAAGTCAGTCAGTCAGTGTCTGTCTGTCTGTCTGTCTGTCAGGGTTCCACCTCACCCAAGCCATTAACAGGAATCTGATTTATAACCATTCTAAAAACTGAAGCGCTTGCTTTTTACACATACAGATAACATAGTCTATATCTATCTCTGCTGCATAGTTTTATCTTTTATTATGTTTGTGTGTGTATATATGCGTGTGTTTTATTTTATTTTACATCATTTTTGTATCTGTCTGGCATTCACTGTGGACAGCAAAGAAAGAATTTCATTGTACAGGGAAACTTGTTTCCTCACTGTGCATATGATAAATGCTTTGAATCTTGAATCTGCATGATATTATACATTGTGCTGCTGCCACATGATTGGCTGAATAACTATGTAAATGTGCAGGGGTACTGGTGTTCCTATTAAAGTGGCAGATGAGTCTATATATACACATTTAAAATTTACATTCACATTTCCGTCATTTTGCCAGATGCAGTTATCCAGAGCGACTTACATTTTTATCTTCATTTATATAATTGAGCAATTGAGGGTTAAGGGCCTTGCTCAGGGGCCCAGCAGTTGCGGTTTAGTGGACTTGGGATTCAAACTCACAACCTTCTGATCAGTAGTCCACCTTAACCACTGAGCTACCACATTCCCCTTAAATAACAAAACTACCATACCACATGTTCTACTGATGCGCCTCTTCTCATGATGATCGGGTCACCAAAATCGGGCCGTTCTATTCGACGAGAAAGAAAAAAGGAAGGGGGAAAAAACACAGTAGATCATTTGTGGACATTTCGTTGGGTGTCAGACGTCTACCATTACACCTTTTGAGATAGGAACGTTCAATATCGAGCCGTAACACTCACTTTTGAATAGGTATTTCGAATTAAGGGCATGGAATAAACATGAGAGTACTCAATTATTCATTTTAATGGGATATAATACAATTTAATACTAATTCAATTCACCAGTAGTTCAGTATTTTAGCTCCATACACAATTATAATCAAAACAATCAAGTACTATATAACTTCATGTCACTTTTCACACATCTGTATGATATAATTACTGCTATTTTTATGTAATGTTAAAGATGATTCTATCAATGAACAAGTGAACCGTTTAAAAAAAAAATAAAACAAATCACCTCCTCTCTTCTTGGTGTAGAGACAGATCAGAGACAGGTATTCCCAAAGCTGCTCCAGGAGGTAGTCTAGATTCAGTTTCATGCCACAGCTGATCACCACACTGTTGGGCTGACGGGCGAGACGGTCTACTTCTTCTATAGAAATCTGGTCCACTTTGTTGTACACCTAAAAAATGTCCCGCAGAAAGTCAGGCAATCCATTTTCTGGAGCTATTTTTCATATACATTCACGTAATGGAACAGTTACAAGGTAATCTGACTGATACTCACATATAAACAAGGCATGTAAACTCGGTTGCCCACAATGACATCAATAAATTCGTCTGATGTACAGTCTTCCCTAAACAAAACCTCAGCATTGAAGATTTCTAAAGAAAATCAGGTTAAGGGAATATCCTTTTTATAAACATAAGTATCATGAGAATTCCAGCTGAAACAAAGCCTATGAAGGATACTATACTCATGAAGAATGAGCTGCACAAGCTTCTCAGAGCAATGTGTGAGAGGAACCGTAGAATTGAAGGACAGGCCACCACCTTTCTTGGGCTAGAAAGAGGAGAAAAAGTTCCTTTGAACTAAAACTCTGCATACAACACACTAAATGATCATGCCAACGAACAGAAATCAGAAAGAAGAGGCACCTTAAAGTAAATATTGGGTTTGGATCGGTTGAGACGGATCCCAACAGATTCGAGCTCTTTTTCCAGAAGTTCCCTAAAAGAAAGAAAACAGAAGTGTTCACAAACACACAGAGGATGACCTGATTTTGATTCTGAATCCATCAGACAAAACACTTACCTTTGCACATCACCTTTGGTTGCATCCAGCATCATGATAACCACATCAGCAGTTCTGGCTACAGCTATCACCTGTCTGCCTCTACCCTTTCCTTTGAACACACAGGTTGTGTATTTAGAACGGAGGAAAAGAGGAATTTAACAAGCATACACACACACATAAACATCATATACCTTGAGCTGCTCCTTCAATGATTCCAGGCAAATCCAGCAGCTGAATGTTGGCACCTTTATACTGGGGAAAGATGTGATGAAATGTTAAAAGGAATTCATATTTTCAATTCACATTAAAAATACGGTTAATAAATTGGAAGGAAGGAAATATAAATATCTACCTCAATAACACCAGGGATGCAGGTCAGTGTGGTGAACTCGTATGAAGCTGCTTCACTTTCTGTTGCGGTCATTAAGCTCAGAAAGGTAGACTGTTTATTAAAAGTTAAAAAATAAATGAATGAATAAATGAATAACTGAATAAACAAAGTCAGTTTGTAAGAGACAACATATCAAGCTGTGTTCAGGTTACAGGATTAAATTGTTCTGCAAATTATACCATCATTACCTTGCCAACTGATGGAAATCCAATAAGAGCAACCCTGGCATCACCCGATTTCATAACATCAAAGCCTTCACCTTTGGCTCCGGCTGATTTGGAAGGTTCCAGAAGCTGGGCTCTGTACTTGGCGAGCTTGGCTTTTAGCAAACCAAGATGGTACTCGGTCGCTGCAAATATGTGGAAGACAGATTAGAAGCAGGTGATGAGGGAGATTAGAAAGGTTAATATCAACACCCAGCATAAATGTACAGTCCCTGACTCCATTTGTGTTGCACATTTAAACCATGCTTGTTCTGGTCCTGCTGTATTTCATAAGCACACTGATCAGGCATAACATTATGACCACATGCCTAATATTGTGTTGGTCCCACTTTTGCTGCCAAAACAGCCCTGACCTGACACTAGATCACTGAAGGTCTGCTGTGGCACCAAGATGTTAGCGGCAGATCCTTTAAGTCCTCTAAGTTGCGAGGTGAGGCCTCCACGGGAAGTAGGTCCATGGGCCCCACCTAAAGAACTTACAGGACCTAAAGGATAGAATTGATAGATACTGACCACTGCAGTCCGGGAACACCACACAAGAGCTGCAGCTTTGGAGATCCAGTAGTCAAGCCATCACAATATGACTCTTCATCAAACTCGCTCAAATCCCTACGTTTCACCATTTTTCCTGCTTCTAACAGATCAACTTTGAGGACAAAAATGTTCACTTGCTGCCTAATATATCCCACCCACTAACAGGTGCCATGATGAGGAGATAACCAGTGTCAGTCACTTCACCTGGTCATAATGTTATGCCTGATCAGTGTTCATTTTGATTCTTCCTGCTGTTTTATAGTATGAACATACAGATCAATCATCTACAAATGTTTAAAGGTGATACGAAGATGCTGGTGTTCACTTAGCTCGTTAAAAGGCTTATATTTCTTTGCCAAAAGATACTAGACATGATTAGAAAACTGTCAGTCAAACCAGACAAACTAAGAAAACCCTCAAAATAGTAAATACTGCTCTTGGCTCCAAGTTAAAATTAAGCCAGTATCAGCCAGTACCCCCTAACCCTTTGACAGTTTAGCTTCTCTCCTCTCTTTAACTCTCAGACAATAACTCCGTCTATGTAATGTCATCACATCAGTCACTCTCACAGACCACGCTGATATCCTCATCCAGATGTATGTCTACAGTAGCTAATGCAGCTGTCTAACCTTTGTTTTTCTGAGTTCGAGCGATTTCTCGCTCAATCTCGGCTATCTTCTCCAGAATACCCATCGTCCCACAGGTACGAGGCCTTCAGAATCAGGCAACCTGTGGAAATAATAATGACATGAAGCCTGTTATTAGTTACACAGCCAGAAGCTTCTCTCTCTCTCTCTCTCTCTCTCTCTCTCTCTCTCTCTCTGGCTAACTAGCAAAACTAGCACGTAGGGTTTTTCTCTTTTTTTCAGTAACCTTAGCAACCTAGCAACCAAACAACAGACACATGAACAAACATACGAAACAGAAAGGTGTCGTTTGTCCCGCATACAAACACTCACGCACAAGAAATGTTGTAAAAATAACAGTTTTGAACTAATCGAAGTCTGCAGCATGACCAGGCGATGACGTCATCGCCGCCCGAAAGAAAGACTGTGGTGCTGCGAACAACATCGTCCGGCTCGAAACGGCTATGGGGGAATCTGTAGTTCCAGGTTGTACAAACGCTACCAGAATTCAAATGGGGTTTTATACGCACACGCGGATTTAAAGGAATCGGTCGGCTAAAATATTTTACCGACATTTGAGGGCGTGTTTTAAATAGATAAACATGCGATTTAGTTGTTGTCTTTTGAAAGATTACTAAAGGAAGTCATGCCCAATCCCATGATGCATGTCTGTGTGTGTACAAGAAACATGGCAGCGCCGTCATACTCTATGTAACCTGCGAGTAACTCTAACATGGAGGGCTTCCCATACCCTGGAGCTGGGAATTTATCTGAGGAAAGTTCAGGAAAGGAGCAGGGAGCCAGCGGAGGGACGAAAGGAAAACCTTGCAGAGCGTGCATGGACTTTAAATCATGGATGAAGTCTCAGAAGAAACAGTCTTCTTCAGCCACAACACAGGTGAGCAAATGTCACCTCAACTGTCCACCTTGACATGAGTTTATAACAATCTACTATAACCTACTAATGATCTAAGACCTCATGGTTATTGCAGACTAGTAACACCAACCACTTCTCAAGCACAGGTTCAGTAATGTGATCAGGGGAAGGTATACAGGATTATGTTTCTGAACTGTTTGACACAACAACCTGGAATCTGTAGACTGACCATTGTCTAGATAATACTCGCCACTAGCATCTTCTGATAAAACACTTTTTTTCTCTGACCAGGAGAGAGGGTTAGCTGAGGAGAATGAGAAACCTGTGGAGTGTCCCCTGGACAGAGAGGAACTAGGGAGGAGCTCTTGGTCATTTCTCCACACTATGGCAGCGTATTATCCTGATACACCCACCAAAACACAGCAAGAAGAGATGACACAGTTCATCAACCTGTTTTCAAAATTCTTCCCATGTGAAGAATGTGCTGAGGACCTAAGATCCAGGTGAGTATCGTTATAATGTGTATAGGTGTTTCTCAATCATTTAATATGTGGCTCACGTGGAAGCACTGCAGAAATTTAAATGCTGTAGAAACACTGATTGTAGTATTATAAATAAGATTATATTAATACAGTAATAGTGAACCCAATGTGAACATCCAGTTAGTTAACCATATTAAGTGTTGCATTAAGTGATTGCTTTTCCTGAGCACATAATATTTTTTAAATCTCTTGTCAGATTGAAAACGAACCAGCCAGACACCAGCAGCCGTCACCGTCTCTCACAATGGCTTTGTCTTCTCCATAATGGCATCAATGTCCGGTTAGGAAAGCCAGAGTTCGACTGTAGCAAAGTGGACGAGAGGTGGAGAGATGGCTGGAAAGACGGCTCATGTGATTGACCAGCCCAAACCAAATCAATTCACAGAGGAAAACAAAACAGACATATAGCTGCGCTTGACTTTGCTGCCTTTGTTCATAATAGACACATGTGGCTTACTCTGTGTAGCGGGTCAAGTAAAAAGCATTTATATTTATGATGAAGAATGTCCTGCTCTTTCATCTAATAGATGATCATTCATATTTTTCTTAATGTACCATGTCTTTTTCTAATTCAGAGCCTGCTGGTTAGTTAAGGTGTTCATTGCAGATTAAAATGAGTAATGATGCTAATAAACCTAATCATGCTATTACTACAGCTTGTCCAAGGGAACAATTTGCAATATTGTGAATACACTGTGAAGCACTTGGAACAAAATGTTATAAACACCAGCTGCAATTGATCATGTAAAGAAACAAAGTTATGATCACGGGGCATATGAGATTCCTTCCTTACACCGATCAGCCATAACATTATGACCACCTGTTTAATTTTGTGTTGTTCCCCCTTTTGCTGCCAGAACAGCCCTGATCTGTCAAGGCATGGACTCCACTAGATCCCTGGAGGTGTGCTGTGGTATCAGGCACCAAGATGTTGGCAGCAGATCCTTTAAGTCCTGTAAGTTGCGAGGTAGGACCTCCATGGGTCCCACCTCACAAGTTACATCGGACTTGTTTGCCCAGCACATCCCACATGCTCAATTGGATTGAGATCTGGGGAATTTGGAGGCCAAGTCAACACCTCAAACTCGTTGTTGTGCTCATCAAACCATTCCTGAACCATTTTTGCTTTGTGGCACGGCGCATTATCCTGCTGAAAGAGGCCACAGATGTCCACATGGATGGCAGGACTGAAGGTTTCCCAGCTAAACATTGCACTTAAATGTTATGCCTAATCGATGTATATCTATCTACTTGTTGGTCATTTTATCACTGCATCTACCATATGTAGGTCAGAGGCATAACTAAGATGAGATTTTGGTTTTAAAGCCACACCCTGAAACATTTTATGAACGTTCCAAATGTTTATTATTGATTGCTTAAGGTATTATGGCCAAATGTTTGTGGACACCTTACGTTCATTCCGATATGTACTTCTTGAACATTCCTTTTCAGATTTAGTTCTCCTTTTCCTCTCTTCTGGGAAGGTTCTGTTAAATTTTGGACCATGACTCTGGGGATTAGTTGAGAAGGCCTGCCATTGGCTGGAACATTTTTGATTGGCATTTTTTGGGATATCACTATTAGATCATTTGGATTGATGCACTCATATTAAAGGCAACATTATTATCAATTATGAATTATTATAAACAGATTATTATTGATTATAATTTATTTTTAATTGATTATTATCCAAATATGGCACAATAGTGAATGGTATTGTATTGTAGTGGCATTGATTTCAAATTCTAAATCTTTGCCTTAAGTATCGAAATCCTGTTGCATCATGTAAGCAAAAATAACACAATTAAAATACTGAAAACATATCCCAGTTAATTTAGTCAAATAATAAGGATGCAGGAATACAGTTTACCAGCTCTGCCTGAGTTTTGGTAGCTCCAGGATGAAATTTCAGGGTAATGCCTATACATTTCATCAATGTGATGGGGTACCCACCTATGTCTATGTATGCTGTAGCTGTAACTAAGAAGCTCAAACACTGTTCCTGTGCACAAAGCGAGCTCCATGAAGACATGGTTTAAAGAAGGCTGGAGTGGAAGAACCTGTGCCTCACTTTTGCAATGAACTGGAACACAGACTGAACCCCAGACCTCCTCACCCAGCATCAGTGTCTGATCTCACTAATGCTCTTGTAGCTGAATGATGACAAATCCCCACAGCCATGCTCCAACTTCTAGTGGAAAACCTTCACAGGAGAGACGAGTGGAGGTTAATATGACAGTAAATCTGGAATAGGATAATTTGCAAGTGCATATGGGTGTGATAGTCAGCTGTCCACACACTTTTGGCCATATCATAATTCCTGATTATTTAGTCAAATAAAATGTCGTTCCAGTGAAAAGGGCATGCTGATGCCTGTATATGTAGATGCTGCTGTTGAGAGTGTCGCAGCAGACCTGGGGGAGTGCGCGTACCACTCTGTGTTTGTGTGTGTGTGTGTGCGTGCGTGCGTGTGTGTGCGCGCGCGCAAGTGTGTATCCATCTCGACCCTCACAGCTTTCAACCTGAATCATAGCAGAAAGAAGAGGGTAAAATGGACGGAGTGGGGTCTTTCGGCGCTGGAAGAGCTGGGGCTGAATTCGACCCCTTCTCTTTTATACAACAGCCGCAGACCATTCTTAGGATATTAGCATGGGTGAGTCTAATTCAGCATGGTCTGTCATTATAACGCGCGTCTCATTAATACGCTCCTAAACAACAGCCGAGCACCAATCGGGCATAGCCTTTATTTCATACATCATAGTATTATCCTATACGGTAGGTGGGTTTATATGAGTCCATGAGCTATTTCATGAAAACATGAATGCTGTTTCGGGATGCGTTGTTTTTCGTTGCGTAAAAATGTTGACGTATTGATGCCATGGACGTGGTGGTAACTGGAGTGCGCGTGATTTCTGCTCTGTGACGCCAACATCTCACTGACACCATATAGTACTACAATATAGTATTCATTATTTTATATCATTTCTGCTGTAAATGGATATGAATCAGATGTTATATAGCTATCGTGCCAGGCCTGTTCTTTAAAACGGGTTTTTTTAATATGAAGTCATAATGTCGCTGTGAGGGAAAAGGCCAGTAGCGGCTGCTTCACCTGCCTCCTACAGAGAACATCACCATCTCCTCCTCTATCACCAGATACATGTGCCTCTCATCAATCATGAAAACTGGCTGAGAAGAGGCATATATTGTATACTGTATAGTATAATGGTATATAGTACTATACTGGGATATACTGTACTGGGTTATATAGTGTACTGTGCGGGTATATGTAGATAGTATACTGGGATAGAATATACAGGTATGTAGTATAATGTACCAGGACCTACATAGTATACACGGATAGAGTATACAGGTATACAGTGTACTGGGATGAAGTATATACTCTTAATATTATACTGGGGGGATTATACAGGTTTATAGTATACTGGGATAGTATACTAGGATGCAGTATACCTGGACATATTATACTGGGATGGTATACTAGGATGCAGTATACCTGTACATATTATACTGGGATAGTATACTAGGATGCTGTATACATATTCATAGTATACAGGGGAGGTATACAGGAATATAGTCTACTTGGATGTACTATACCTGCGCATAGTATACTGGGATAGTGTACTAGGATGCAGTATACCTGTACATAGTATACAGGGGGGTATACAGATATACAGTATACCAGGATGTAGTGTACCTGTGCATAATATACTAGGGGAGTATACAGTTTTATAGTATAATGGGATGTACTATAACTGTGCATAGTATAATGGGATAGTATACAAAGATGCAATATACCTAGTACATAGTATACATGGGTATTATACAGGTATACAGTATAGTGGGATGTAGTATACCTGTGCATAGTATACTGGGATAATATACTAGGATACAGTATACCTGTACATAGTATACAGCTATACAGTATCCTGGGATGCCTGGGATACCTGTGCATAACATACTGGTGGAATGTACAGTTTTATAGTATGCTGGGATGTAGTATAACTGTACATAGTATACTGGGATAGTATAATCGGATGCAGTATACCTGTACATAGTATACAGGAGTATACAGGTATACAGTATAGTGGGATGTAGTATACCTGTGCATAATATAGGGATAGAGTATATAAGTATAAACTGGGATGGGATCTGTGCATAGTATACTAGGGTATATAATTTACTGGGATGTTGTATACAGGTGCATAGTATACAGAGATGTAGTATACCTGTGCATAATATACTGGGGGAGTATACAGGTATAATAGTATATCTGTACATAATATACAGAGATAGAGTTTATAGGTATATACTGGGATGTAGTAAATCTGTACATAGTATACTGTGGAGTATAAAAGTATAATAGTATTATGGGATGTAGTATACCTGTACATAGTACACTAGGAGAGTATACTATATAATTATTGTCCTTTTATTATTCAGTTTCCAAAACAAAACAGTTCAAATAAAAAATTGTTATTGTTGTTTCTAAATTTTTCCAGCTTCCAGATATAACTTTCACAGAATGTAAACAATAATATCTAAATGTTGTGAATGAAAGCCTGGATTATTGTGCAGAGAATATATTACAGTTTAACTAGCAATGCAGCCAGGTAATAAATGTGTACACTTGTAAAGAAATCATTCCACTAAATTATTCAGTCTTGTTAAGACAAATCATTTTTAATGTCCAGGTACTTTATCTAAGAGGAGGAAAACACATCACAATTACAGTCCTGGTTTATTCAGTCTTGTGCATCATTTGCCTATAATAGTTTACTTTAATTAGATATCATTTATTACAACAGAATAATACGGATTGATTAAAAATACATGCCAGGCTTTAACTGCTAATAATGACTTTAATGACTTTTTTTTATCATTTTATGCTTCTCTTCTCCACTCTAGATTTTCTCAATGGTTGTATTTGGCTCCATAATAAACGAAGGCTATATTAACATCGGAAGTGAGACTCTCCATTGTGTTTTCAACAAGAACAATGATGCCTGCAATTACGCTATCACCGTTGGGCTCATAGCCTTTTTGGCATGCATCTTTTTCTTCGTCCTTGACATGAAGTTCCAACAAATCAGCAGTGTCAAAGATAGGAAGAAGGCAGTCTTACTGGAGATTGGATTTTCAGGTAAAGCTTGCAAAATTATACGTTTTCACGCTGTACCTATATGTGTGCATTTAACATGTGTTGCTTTTTCGTTGTTAGGTCTGTGGGCATTTCTGTGGTTTGTTGGTTTCTGTTTCTTGGTGAACCAGTGGCAGCGCACGACACCAGACGAGCTGCCACTGAACCAGGGAGCGGATGCAGCCAGAGCTGCCATAGCTTTCTCCTTCTTCTCCATCTTCGCCTGGGTAAGTGTTGCATCGACTACAAGGAACTTTACTAAAAGCTTTTTAAAATAATTCTGTCCTTTGGAAAACAATCATGCATCATACATTTATAATCTCAAAATCAGGAGAGGAGATAGTGACAGAACAGGCTGAACACAAACCCATTTCAGTCTAAGAATAACATCATGACCTAGCTAAAGTACAGCAGATTGCTCTAGATACTGCTTTCACTCTGTCAGGGGGGCGACAACGTCACCTCTTTTTGCTTCACAGTCAGTGTAGATGTGTGTCTTAAATGTTTTTAACTCTTGTGTTTTTATTAACGTCAACATGACCATGCGTCATGCTACTGTTTAAAAAAATCTATTCTAAAACAATCTAAATTGTTGAATTTTTCATACCTATTGAATTATGTGAGCTACCAGTCTTCCAGATGCAGACTAAAAATCTAATGCGATTAAAATTTAGTCTATGTCTGGATTTCATTTCTTACATTTATCTGCAATATTTCAATAAATGCATCAACATCTTAAAAAATAAAAATGACCTAAAAATGTCCTTAAATAAATAAGTAAATAACTAACTAAGTAGATGGATGGATGGATGGATGGATGGATAAATAGATAAGTATTAAAAATGAGCACAGTTTGTGATTTTACTGCAAAGGCCCATTGGCTTAAATCACAGGCTGATAAGCATATTACTAGCAGATGATGTAGTGACTAGAAATGTTTCCGAACTGAAAACAGAATCAGCAGTATCATTATCTATCAAAAGCGGTCCAAGGAAGGAACAGTGGTGAACAAGCGACAGGGTCATGGGCGGTCAAGGCTCATTGATGCACGTGGGGAGCGAAGGCTGGCCCGTGTGATCCGATCTAACTATCTTGTTTTGGCAGCAATAAGGGGACCAACACAATATTAAACAGGTGGTCATAATGTTATGCCTGATCAGTGTACATGTAAACTAGAAGTAGACGTTGAGCAGCTGCTTATCTATGCCCTTAAATGCTTTATACTTCAAATAACCCAGAAATGGTTACCAGTTAAATGTCACCTCGTATTCAGAGCTGGTCTGAGAGGTTCAGACACACTAGAACATCCTTCTGAATGAGTGTGTCGTTGTGTTTCAGGCTGGTCTGGCAGTGAGGGCAGTGCAGAAATATCTTCTGGGGACGGACATGTCTCTCTTCACCACAGAACATCTGGATGGCAACCAACCTATCCAGCCATTCCCCACCGTACCTGGCACAGAGACCACCGATGCGTACCAGAGCCCACCTTTCACTGAGAAACCGGACTCCAACGCCCCGACTTACCAGGTGCCAATTTACTAGAGGTGCCGATCGGGATCCATGTGCAATGTAACTGATCTGTCAAAGGTAGTATGAACGCAGGAAGAGGCTCTGGCCTTTCTTCAAGCTGACGTGGTGTGACAGTGTCCATAGGTAGTGCTGTGCTGTGACCTTATGTACAAGAGTTTGTCGGTTGTGACTTTTTTTTATTTCACTTGGGTCTATATGGATAGTTAAAACATTAATTTTTCAGGTTGAATTAAAAGGGGAAATTAAATAAGACATCTCTTCTATGTATGACAGGATCTATTCTGGTCCATCTAGGTCACCAAAACAAGGAAAAGTCAGCTGTGTTTTTTTAAAAGAAATAAAAAGGAGAACCAAAAAACAGTGTGTGATTTCAAACATCCAGGCTGTTTTACCGTGGGGAAAGAAAAATATGCATGTGCAACATATTCAGAAAGCGTTTAATTGTCATGCATCAATGATAATAACTTGAAACTTTACACTGAGTGTTTATGTGGATATAAAGTGCAATATTTAAAATATCTTACGTATGAAAGTAGTCTTCGGATTCTATTCAAAATATGTTTACCAGTAACAACCTGCCAAATTGTATGTCATAGTGCAGTCTTGCTCGGATGGAGGCGCCGTCGTAGGTCTTCTGTGCTGAAGGTTATCTCAAGCAAACGTGTCAAATTCAGAGAAAGCTGTGGCAAGTTTATGCGTCTGCATCAAGAACGCACCGTTCAGTGTTTGTTCAAGTGTACTTTACTAGGTGTGTACACCACAGACGGTCTATAACCATGAAAACGGGTTTAAATCATACAGTTGACGCAAAAATACAACAACTCACATTTGCCCGCTTAAAGAGGAAAAACTTGCACACAATAAAACTGCAATCATAAAAGGCCAGGATGAAAACAATCACACACGCTCATGGTAATAAAAGAAAAACCTTTTATCTTAGGAAAAATAAATAAATAAAACATACAGCGTTGCTGAATGGAATGTTGGGGGAAAAAAACATGAACTGAACAGTAGAGTTTGTATTTAAGTTGTTAAAACACTGTTAATGTTTAAAATGTTTGGTGCTTCATCTGATACGTAGTAGGATATCAGTAATGTTTCTGTGTTCTCAGATAGGAAAGCCTACAAACTGATTCTGACTGTAATTCAATACATGACGTCAATGGAGTATGTTTGTGAAAGTGATCAGGGGTTTATGTGTTTCCTGTACCAACACTTAAAAAAAAAAAAAAAAGACCACTGCTTCTGTACCGATTGGCTCACGTTTATTGTGGTGACTTAAAAAAAAGAAAAATGAAAATGATGTCCACTTGTACACACAAAGTAATGTTTGCTTGTGTTTTTTTTTGTCTCTCTCTCTCTCTCTCTCTCTCTAACCCTCTCAAGTGCATCCTACGCACAAGACGTAAAGGATTATAAATACGGGCCTGAAAATGAACGTTACATTCTAGTGCAACCTCTGGCATCATATCCCATGTTGTATGTTAAATGCTGTACACAAAAGACTTACTGTTGTCAATACAAATGTGTTTGGACTGCAGTCTTCATTCAAATAAAAAAAAAAGATATGTTTTTTTTTTCCATGAGATCTGTGAAACTTGCATGATTTTCACAAAGCATGTTCAGATAATAATAATAATAAAAAATAATAGTAATAATAATAATAATAATAATAATAAATAGATTATGTATTTAATTTGATTCTTTTAGGAGCCACCTGTACATCATTAATCTGTAGGTAAATATTTCTCTCCCCCCCCCCCTCATTGCTGTGTAAAACAGAACTAGATCACAAAGTCACATAACATTCAGTTATTAACGGTATCAAAAGAGAAGTTCACAGGAAAGCATATTCACTCTCCAGTGCGTTTGCAGAAATGAACAGAGTCGTACAAAAAGCAGGAGAAGTGCAGATGCTGGGCGCAGTAAAAAAAAAAAGAAAGAAAGAAAGAAAGAAAGAAAAAGAGTTTTACCCTGCAGTCAATGAGAAATGTGCGTTTGTTCTTCCATTTAACTCCAGACGTCAGTGCCTTAAATCTGCATCAGCTGCATTATTATTGCAAATTCGGACTGATGTTTTTATACAAAAAGAGGTTATGAAAAATAGAGATTTGTGGTCACGTGTTTTTTTTTTTTTTGTGATGATAAATGCTTAGTCCCCTTAAATAAAACTAATTCCTAAATAAATAACGGTGAAAGCTAAAAACGAAGTATGGAAACAAGTGCTGAGGTGCCACAGTGACTGTGTAGCGTAACACGGAAATGAAATGGTGCAAGTACTCCATTCCTTTGATTTCATCAACTCAAAAAAGCCCTTTGTCAGAGACGAGGCATTTGTTAGGCACTTGCACACTTTTTACTCTCAGAATTTTCCTCCATCCAGAGATATACAGTATGTATGTGTGTATAACCTCTTTATTATTTGTTGACTTGAGAAACAGGTGAGTGACGATGCTCTAATGAAAAGAACTCCATAAATAAATGTTGGGGGACAAGATCGAATGCAGCGTCTAGATTTAGAAAATTAGCATGCTTAAAGCATGTGTACAAACCTGATGAAAATGTCACCCATTAATCCAGAGATGTGGGATTAGGAAAATGTATTATACAATAATAATAATAATAATAATAATAATAATAATAATAATAATAATGAGTACTCCAAAAGCAGATGTCTCCCCTCAAAACCATTTCAATCTCAAGTATTTTATTTCTCCTCCAAATAATTGGTGGAATATTTCAAACCTAGCGGTGTGTAACTCGTAGTATGTGATACGGCATAAATAAACCCGGTGATTAACAAGTTTGCCAAATTAGGCATCTTGGAAAACCAGGAAGTCACCAATACTAGAGTTGGGCACCCTGTTCTCTACACACTACAGCTGCACTGCACATGACCCTCGTTGTCTTAAACATCTCTGACTCTAGAAAAAACACCCCACATCTTTTCATCTGTCAGAGTAGTGCCCTCGTTTTTTGGCAGCTAACTGATAATCTTGCTTATAGCCTGGAGAGAAGGAAAGTCATCTTCTCCAATATGCAGGGTCTTATGGGCATTGAAGTCTTTTGGAGCCAGTACCTGCTTGCAGGTAGGACACACTTGGCAGTCCAAGTCTAGACTATTGTTAGAGGTACATGTTTGCCAGGCTTTCTTTTTGTTCTTCTTGCCTTTGGAGCCTGGCTGCTGTTTCTCCATGGCTTTAAAGTCTGCATGGGCAGTGAGAAGCTCCTGTTGTTTCTGTGTGTCTGGAAGAAGAACCAGCAACTCATTGAAAACCCTGTTGAAGTTTCCTCCCAGCAGCTCGTGGCAGCTTTTGTGGTACTGAGCAGCAGAAATTAAACCCTGGTAAAGACAAGAGATTAGTATTAATTAACATGTGGGGGAAATGGAACCAGATGTAGATCTATTTGGAGAAAATCCAAAGATAAAATTCATCAGCATGATTTCCAACAACATAGGTCCATGAATTTGGAGTGAGAACAAAATCATGACTGAATAATTAGCATTATTACACAAAACATGAATACAAATAATATTTTTGTATACAAAGAGAGACATCTCATTACCTGTCTGAACTGGCCTGAATAGTTTTTGAATTCATTGAACTTGGATTCATCATTCTGAAGGAAGTTCTGTATTGACTGAATTAGGTCCATGTTCCTCTGCTTGAAGTTTTCAGGCATGTGGTACGTTCCAAGTGAGGATGCTGGTCTGGATTTGTAGAAAAAATAATATCAAGCTTAGAGAAATTTTGCAAATAAGTGAATAGATAAAACACACAAAACCTAACCATGCACTTCATAACATCAGTACATTTCTAATCCAGACTGTATTTTGTGTTTCCTACATGTCATGCCTGCTGACCTGTTAAACACCGGCACTGTGCATTCTGCTACGTTACTGTTGAGTGGGACACCGGTGAATCCCGGAGGAGGTTTGCTGACCACAGGCCCCAGGCCAGGAGGGGGAGGAGGCAGCGTTGTCTGTACATTCTTCATGGAAAATGTGTTTTTAAATCCTAAAATACAAAGCACAGTACAATAAAAGGTGAGCTTGAGACAATGCATGAGACAGGGTTTCTATAGAGAATCAGGGCAAGTCATACCAGGTGGAGGTTTCTTAGTAACAAGAGCAGGGAAATCCTCTTCTTCAGGTGCAGCAGGTGGTTCGGCGATGGGCTGCTTTTTAGGGGCAGGAGATTCTTCAGGAATGATTGGGTCCTTAGTTTCCTTAGGTTTGTCCTTGTATCCATTTATAAACATATTTGATTTGGGGACCACGCTGCCTTTAGGAACACTAGCGTCTGGTGGCTTGGTCTCAGGTACGTTTTCTTTGTGAGCCGTGGTAACCAATTCCACGTTATTAGCGGACGTCTCAGAAGGCGTTGCTGAAGGCTGTTTCTTCTTCTTTCTATTTTTGTTACTAGGCTGTGAGAATCCAGTCTTCACTGTAAGCAGAGAGGAGATGTCTAACATGGTAGGCACAGCACTAACCTCCTGAAGCATTTTGCCTGTTTCAGGGTCCTCCTCATCTGAGGAGACCGGAGATTTGACTTTGGATGTAGTTTTGGCGTTCTGCAGAGTGGGCTTCTTCTTGCCGCGAAGCGCATGAGCCTGAGGAATAGTGGAGGAAGGTGGTGGGTCACTAGCGGAAAACATAGGGGCAGAGTGCGAGTGTGTCTTCGTCGGCAGAACCACAGGCTTATTATTACCGAGCATGCCAGATTTACTTCCTACTTGGGACCAAGCAGATGTCTTATTCTCCTGAGGCTTTTGAGGTTTGATCTTTGAGACAAGTGCTGGGAAGTCTTCCTCTTGGAAAGATGAAGGTTTTCTAGTTTGTGACACATATGCTGGGGTCATCGGGGCTGAACCCATTGTGCCAGAATGCACCAGGCTAGGGAAATCATCTTCTTTCAGTGAGACAGGAGTGGGTTTCACCATGCTGTAACAAAACATTTATTACTGTGTAGTTCTGAAATAAAATCGTAATGTGCAACATCCAGAGCAAAACCATACATGTGTTATTACACAGAAATATTTAGCATCTTTCTAAAACATACTTATGAATTGGATGAATTGGTGGTGGTGGTGCTCCAGCTCCTAATACTGGGAAGTCTTCACCCTTTAGAGGGACATTGTTCTTCGTCGATCGAACTGAAATGTATACAAATCATTAAATGTAGTAAATATACTGTTGTCTCTGGAGCCAAAAGCTACAGGAGCTCCTATGAGACCTTGTGTTTGAATAGTGCAGACCTGCCAACCTCCAGCCAGGACACAGGACTTGATACAGTCTTTACACAAATGGCTTATCTAATGTCCCTCATGGAAACTGTGAAACGTGGTTCGAAAGATTAGGCATGTGAAATCTTCCAGGGTTTTGGTTAATATTGGTAAGTTAAAAAAAAACAAAAAAAACAAGAACAATCAGTCAATGCAGAATCATATGGAAATAGACTCAAAGGGCTCTTTTGGCATATTTCTGAGAGATAAAGGTCATGGTAGTGTTTCACCAACAGGATTATTTACTATGAACATGTAACTCGTAGTACATCAATTTGAAATATTGTCTTAGACCCAAAACAGGCAACATATATACCAGTAGCATTAAATGTTTGTAAGGGCACATACCAGTCAAAAACCTCAAAGTAATGAGAGAAGATAGAGTCTAGAGCACTTCTGAGCACAAACCTTACAAAGGGTAGTAAATGAACTAAACTCACTGGGAATGAGATTAGCTGTGCTCCTGCACTGATGCAGTATGTTTCAGTAGGACTCACACTGACAGGTTAGGATAATTAATGTCACAATAATAAAGTTCAAACCCACTTTACCTTGCATGTCAGTAGGAGGTTTGACTGCGCCTCGATTGCCTCTTAACTCATCGCCCTCCACTGTCTCCTCTTTACGTGGTTTTTGGCCTCCTCTCTCATGAGCCTGTCCTCTCTCGGCCTGTCGCCGTGCAGCCTGTGAGGCCTGAATGGCAGCAGCAAGGTCCCTGTCCTCTTCCTCTCTGCACACAACCACAATCAGTACTCGTCAAGCGCTGTCAAGCAATAACATGTCTGGAGATTAAGGCCTTGAGTTCTGGTTTTATATCCAGTCTGAATCCCGGAGCCTCGCTTATAAATTTTTCATATAATCAAAATTGAACTGAAATGTACAAGTACGGATGTTCTTGTGCTTGTTTATATTGGTGTTAGCACCTTTCATTTTTCGCTGATGGAAGACTTTTATGTATAAAAAAGCATTTTAGATGGGACAACGAACAGTGCGTGGTGTTTCTGAAAACTTTGACACGGCACCTGCTCAACAATCCATCACCCTCCATCGAGTACAGACGAGTGAAAGACTGGTGTGAGCTCTGACAGTATGTCTCACACACCCTCTTCTCAAACAAGCAAAGTGAATCTGTGTATATTTCCTGTTTTTCTCTTTCAGGTCAGGTAAGTGAAATTTAAAACAGAATCATAGAAAAATAGAAAATGTCTAAACGGTTTTTCGACAGACTTCAAAACTTACCTACGCTTTTCAAATATTTTGTCTAGTTATTTTAACAGGAGACACAGTGAGGAGTCAAAAAACAATTATTAAATAACATTTGTGTAAAGTTAAAAATCCTCAAATATTTTGCTGCCCTCAGATAAAGCCCCAGCAAATATGCCAATTTCATCACCTTAGTTGAAACATCATTTTTATTTGAACCGGTAACAAGAAAACACATCAAGCTCAGAAGAACCTCCTACTGTCCTGAGATCTGTTTAGAGCGCATACATTTCAACATAGTAAAGACTTCATGATAAATATCTTGCAAGTCTACATTCTACTGCAAGCCATGACCTAATGATGTAAAAGTCAAGATGTGTTAGGAAACGTATTGTAAAGAGACAAACTTACCTATTGTACCTCCAGCTTCTTACATTATGGTGTAACCCCTGGGGTCTTCCTCTTCCCGAGCGTCCTTGTCTGTTGAACCGATCGACTTCTTCATAATCATCAGCATTCACCAGACCTGAAGAAGCCATTTAGAGAGTGCTGAGTAAAAATCTGACAGTAGGTTACGACGACACAACAGCAAAAATGGCACAAGACTACACAGAGCAGACACTGACTGACTGACCGACCGGCCCACTCACCTTCGTTCCTTCTCTGCTGGCGTGGGGCGTAATTGAACTGTATGTCAATCTGCCGGTTTTGCCGCGCCTCAGCCCGGTTCTTACTGTGAGCAGCAGCTTTATGGGCCTTGTAGTCAATCTCTGTCCGAAAAGCATGCGTGAACTGCTCTGTACTGCAGCGACCTTCCTCGCACAGAAAATGGCTTTCTCTGAAGTGATCACTGAGATCGCGGTAATCACTGGAACAGACATGACAGAGTTATTAATGAATATACAAATAATACAAAAAAAAAAACCCAGCAGATGACCAAAAAAAAACGTGTAAAGTACCAATAGTATTCTTGTGCTCCATCCGCGTCACAGAAATGGCAAAAGTAGTGGTCTCGCCTTAAGTGCTTGAGCAGTTCGTCATT
Source organism: Hemibagrus wyckioides (assembly GCF_019097595.1). NCBI lineage: Eukaryota > Metazoa > Chordata > Actinopteri > Siluriformes > Bagridae > Hemibagrus > Hemibagrus wyckioides. Next base: position 5,327,265 of record NC_080733.1, on the reverse strand, counting down.
ATCCAGATAACGGTCATCGCAAAATTTACAAAGCGGATGTCCACGATGAGACGTGTCGTCCGGGTCCCCTTGCGTTCGATGGCGAGCCAGTTCTTTGCGGTTGTACCATTTCCTCTCATAGGAGAATATCTGAATGTGGGGGGTTTGTATGATGACCAATGTTAGAAGCAGAATGTCATGAAAAAAGGGTAAGCAAGTAACACAGTTACGACTCGACACGGTACCTTCAAGTGCTTAGCACATAATTTGCAGCAAAATAGCTCATGCTGCTTTCTCATATGCTGCTCCAGCTCCTCAAATTTGGAGAACACTTTCGGCTCAGGACATTGCGGACATTCGGAAAGCAAAATCTTCCTGAATTCGGTGATAAACGTAAACACAAACAAGATTAACCTCCTGAACAATATGAACGTGAAAGAAGAAAAACTCTTCTTTCCTGTATTTCCTGACATTAAAAAAAAAAAATACCTGAACTGTGCAAAGATTTTCCCATCAGCGAAGTAGATGTCATATTTCTTCTCAGCCTGGTATTCATGGGGAGCGAGAGCAGCAAAGGGCTGAAGTTTCCTAACAAATATAACCTGAGAGGATAGAGGGAAATGGTGAGGATTAAAGATGACATACCACTTAGGACTGAGTTACATAACCACTTCAGCTATACCTAACGAGTCATATGCGCGATCTGTGGTCAGCTGGGTGCCAGGAGGACACGCTGGACCCAAAATGGACCAGATTAAACATATTGACCTCTGGACACTGATGCTGATTAAGACTTAGTACCTTAACTAGGCTTTTAGCTAAAATATGAAGATAGTAGGATTTATAGCCATAAGGTTGAGCTTGCTAACTATCTTATCATAACCTTTGTAATGAAACACCTTCACAAAACTATCTTTTAAAGCTTATTCTGAGAAGCTGAAACTTTATCAAATGTGTTAATTCAGAAAGTCAGCTAGCTAACTAGCCTGAATGACAAGATACAAACTTTAGCTACTTGTTTCCTGACTTTAACCGAAATAATAAATCCCGCCGTGAATAGATCTAAAATGGGGCTAAATGTACGTAGAGTTATAAGAGTGAGATTAATCAGATATCTAGCAGGTAGCAGGCCCGGGAGCTTAGCTGATTAGCGCGGCTCGGCTCGGCTAGCTGACCGGTTAGCTGAGGTGATCAGGCCGCTACCTTGTCCAGCTCCACTCGGCAGACGGCGCAGTATTTCTGCTCGCACAGCACCCGCATCTTGGTGGAGCACCGGTAACACACCGGATGGTCACACTTCCCCACGGCGAAAATAGCGATCTCTTGGCAGCAGAGCACACAGACATTCTCGGCTTCCTTCTTCATCGTTGATTCCATTCTGTCCAAAGACACACAGCTCTGTTTCTTCTGGTCTCGTGTCAAATCTGTAGCTAACGAGCTAATGTTGTGCTGATGGTAAAAGCGGCCGACCGGGAACTCTCAGAGCACCGGTGCATCATGGGTAGCAGGGGTACATCACGGGAGGCTCGTGCTTGGTCGTGGGTTAAGATAAATATTACAGAGATATGGAAAGGCGATGTGCGCTGGAAGATACGCATATATGTGAATATTTGAGAAACTAATATATACATCAATGTATAATTTTATATTTTATATAATTAGTTGATGCTGGTTGTAGCAACACGTCAACGCATCCGCCATATTGCAAAGGGTGAAATTCAAATCAAGTCTACGGAGATGCGGGAGCAAGAGGTGGTGTATTGAGAAATGAGTATTAAAAAGACATGCGATTTAAGTGTATGTTGAAGATATTTATGTCTATTAATATTTGAGAAAACAATACATACATAAAAGCATGATTTAGCACAGGCGACTGCTGCTGGTTGTAGCAACACGTCAACGCGTTCGCCATATTGCAAAGGGCGAAATTCTAAGCAAGTCTACGGAGATGCGGGAGCAAGAAGTGGTGTGTTGAGATATGAGTATTAAAGAGACATCCGATCGAAGTGCATGTGGAAGATATTTATGTATATGAATATTTGAGAAAACAATATGTACATAAAAACATGATTTAGCACAGGCGACTTCTACTAGTTGTAGCAACACGTCAATGCATCCGCCATATTGTAAAGGTCGAAATTCAATACAAGTCTACGGAGATGGTGTATTGAGATATCACAGTATCAGTATTATAGAGACATGAGAACGAATGTATGTATGTATGTATAGGAATATTTGAGAAAACTTATGTATATGTATATATATGTATGTATATATGTATGTATGTATGTATGTATAGGAATATTTGAGAAAACTTATGTATATGTATATATATGTATGTATATATGTATGTATGTATGTATATAAACATGGTACATGATCTCTGGAGATGCGGAAGCTGTCCCACATAAGGCGTCTGGTATTTATGAGCATCTACCTCACATTATTTGCTGTTAACGAATATCTGCAACAAAGGGTACCAGAGATTTCATAAACACAGAGTCTGTTTAATACCACAGTCCACATTAACCCAATACCAAAGTATGGTTAGGAGATTTCCAAATGTAAATTTAAATTTACATATTGGCTAAAACACACAGCCGCTGTGATTTCAACTTGAAAGCGATAATGGGGAATCTGATGTACAGTAGCAAATACAGTACACCAATCAGACATAACATTATGAGCAGTGACAGGTGAAGTGAATAACACTTCAAATATCTCCTCATCATGATCACATTTTGTCCTCAAAGTTGATGTGTTAGAAGCAGGAAAAATGGGCAAGCATAAGGATTTGAGCGAGTTTGACGAAGGGCCAAATTGTGATGGCTAGACCACTGGATCAGAGCATCTCCAAAACTGCAGTTCTTGTGGGGTGTTCCCGTTCTGCAGTGGTCAGTATCTATAAAAAGTGGTTCAAGGAAGGAACATTAGTGAACCGGTGACAGGGTCATGGGCGGCCAAGGCTTATTCATGCACGTGGGGAGTGTAGGCTGATCCGATCCAACAGATGAGCTACTGTTGCTCAAATTGCTGAAAAAGTTAATGCTGGTTCTGATAGAAAGGTGTCAGAATACACAGTGCAGGATGGGTCAGGGCTGTGTGGGTACCAAGAATTTTATTTTTAGGTTAATTATCAGGAAATAAATAATAACATAAGTTCAAATACAGTTCTTTATGTCTCTGAAGCGTTGTATGCTCATTTCTAAATTTAGTTAGGGTTCACTTATATTTGTTAAATAAGCCATGATAATAGAACCAAACAGAAAATTTCGAAAACAGAAAAACACACACACACACGGTTTTATCCTAGATACAGACACAGATTAACACCTAGATCTTTTGTTTGAAGATTACATGAAGATCAGATAACACTTCCTGCTCTGTTCCCTTTTATTCGTCACTTCTCATCAGAGTGTAGGACTGAAACGAGCACAATTCATCAGTCATCTATAATCATTATCTCTTTGCAATAGAGATTATCAAGGCTCCAAATCCTCTTTTACATTCCCATTGTCATTTATAAAACTAGCCTGGAAGCTAAAACCCCAAAAGCAGACTAATATTAGAAAAGTGCCACGTTTAACTGCCACTGTCACTAAGTAACAGGTCTGCTGTCAGGTCTGTAGCTGATATTTAACCTCTTTATAAGACACAGAAGAGAGAATCACTGTCTGAAAGTCTTGTTTCATGAAAGCAGATGACTTTCTGGATTGTCAGTCGTCAATTTTCGTCACATTTTAGAAGCATTTTAAAGATGAAGTTGTTCCTGATCCTGAGACTTAGTGAGACATATGTAAGTTATTTCCCATCATAAACTGTATATAATTAACTTTTTAACACTGGGATGATTTAATCTGACATGTGTTGAGGTGTCTGTATATACACTATATTGGCAAAAGGTTTGGGACAACCCTTCAAATCATCAGAATCAAGGTGTTCCAATCACTTCCATGGCCTCAGGTGTGTAAAATCAAGCACCTAGGCATGCAGACCGCTTCTATAAACATTTGTGAAAGAATGGATCGCTCTCAGGAGCTCAAAAGTAAAGTTTGGTGGAGGGGGGATTATGATTTAAGGCCCCTTAGTTCCAGTAAAAGGAACTCTTAATGTTTCATTAAATTAAGTTCATTAAAGTGTCATTAAAGTTCATGTGCATGTAAAGGCAGACATCCCAAAACTTTTGGCAATATAGTGTATTTTGCCACCTTGTGAACAACTTCATTCAGAATATGAACAACTACAGAAACAAAACAGGAAGAAAACTGTTACTCATATTGAACTGCAAATAATGTTCCTTTATTTGTGAATAATTTCAGTGGGTCTTTGGGTAGCAAACAGTTGAAAAAAGTAGTTATCAACTAAGCAATTATTTACAGATTAGTAATATACAGTAGCTGTTATAAGTTTACATACAGCTTTGCAGAAACTGAAGAATGTAAAAATGGATCTCAGCAAAGATGAATCTTATCATCTTATAGCTGCTGTAGTGAAAGGGGTCAAATATGCTGGAATAACAAAAAATGTGCAGGAGCAGGAGGATTTTTCTGAAGAACGATGGCCAGTTTAACTGATCAGGACAAACAAAGGACTCATGAACAACGATTACAAAACAGAAAAGCTCTTACTGTTGATCATACAGGTAACAACACAGTGTTAAGAATCGAGCATGTGTTGCCTCAGATCTTTCTAACCCTTTTTCTCTAATGTCTGTGACTCAGAGACCTGCCAGATGAAGGGATAGGATATTACTACCATCTGTTTGGTCAATAAACCAATGCAACCGTGTGCAGTAACTGTAACGTCAACTCTAACTATAACACACAAGCATGCACTGATAAGGTGAATAAACATTTGCTTTAGATTTGATTGCTGAAGCAGAACATACACAAAACACTGTTAAACAGTGAGAACAGTGAATAATTGAGCAGCTAGGTCTAACCCTTCTTCCTTTCATGAGAGAGCAGCCACAGCTTAATATTATCTCCTTTGCCTCCCATATATCTGCCACTCTGACCCGAGCTACACAGCACACGATGACAGGGCACAATCAGAGGAACCTGAGGAGATGCAGACACAAGCCAGAGAAAGTCAGCGGACACATTTCCCATTTGTACTCACGGGAGAAATAAATGCATCAAAATGAACCAACCGGATTTCTTCTCATAACGCTGCCCACTGCTCGAACAGCCTTCGGGTTTCCGGCCATCTCACTGAGCTCTTTGTAGGAGACAGTTTGTCCCACTTGTACTCTTGACTGCAATATCCTCAGCACATTTGCAGTGAAGGAGTCTGACAAAAGGAGACAGAGGTTTATAAAAACCTAACCCAATGTAACAGTGATAGTGTGTGTGTATGTGGCACACATACCTCCCTCCAACATTGGGTGATGTAAGGCAGGAAAAGGAAGAGAGCTCACTGACTCTGCAGAACGAAAGTAATTCTGGAGCCATACAACACACTGCTGGAGCTCAGAGTTCACTTTTGTCTGGTCTGAAATGAGGCCAGACCTATACACACACACACACAATACATATAGTATTTACATAATACTTGAAAAAGCATCAGAACATCAGTCCTCTTCTGAAATTAACCTTCCCAGTTCCAAAGCACGTACTTTGTTGTAATTCAAAATCAAGTTATGAAGTCATGCATGTTCAATATTCAAAACAGGTAGTGTGCTTTAGCATTAACATTCAGTTCATAGCCATAAATAATACAGTTAGACGTTTGTTGTAGTGGTGCTTGACATTATTAACTGCATGGAACAGATGAAACTGTATTGAAATTGAACCAGAGAATAAACGCTTACTTCTCTATCTTGATTGTCTTTGATTTTTTTTATTATCAAGCCATGTTGTCAGATAATCAGACCAAAGAAAGTAAACCTCTGAAAATCTCGACCTGTAGCTAGTCTCTGTGATTGGATATAACCCCAGTGGAGGAGAAGCTGAGAGTCCATGGTTCATGTTTAGAAAGGAGGAGTCACTGAACTATGGACTGCCATAGAATGATCAACTCCACTTCTGTAGAGTGCTCGGTTTCTTCCGCAGAAATACCTGACCTCTGTCTTTGGTTATTTTTTTAATTAGCTTTTTTTTTAAATCAATTTATGCAATCACAGCAAACTGCTCTAAAACTTCTCAAAATGCAATCCTAGACTGTAATGTACACTATATTGCCAAAAGTTTTGGGACACCCCTCCAGATCATTGAATTCAGGGGCTTGGCCCCTTAGTTCCAGTTAAAAGAACTCTTAATGCTTCAGCATACCAAGACATTTCGGACAATTTCATGCCCCCAACTTTGTGGGAACAGTTTGGGGATGACCCCTTCCTGTTCAAACATGACTGTACACCAGTGCACAAAGCAAGCTCCATAAAGACATGGATGAGAGAGTTTGGTGCAAGTTTTGTCTTCAACCTGATAGAACACCTTTGGGATGAATTAGAGCGGAGACTGTGAGCTAGGCCAAAACTGGGACGTCTGCCTTTACATGAGCATGAATTTAATATGGAGTTGTTCCGCCCTTTGCAGCTATAACAGCTATAACAGACTTTCCGCAAGGTTTAGGAGTGGGTTTATGGGAATTTTTGACCATTCCTCTAGAAGCACATTTGTCAGGTCAGGCACTGATGTTGGACAAGAAGGTCTGACTCACAGTCTCCGCTCTAATTCATCCCAAAGGTGTTCTATCAGGTTGAGGTCAGGACAGTCAAGTTCCTCCACACCAAACTCACTCATCCATGTCTTTATGGACCATGCTTTGTGCACTGTTGAGCAGTCATGTTGGAACAGGAAGGGGTCATCCCCAAACTGTTCCCACTAAGTTGGGAGAATGAAATTGTCCAAAATCAGTGATTTGTAGGGGTATCCCAAAACCTTTGGTAATATAGTGTATCTCTGATCCTATTCAGAAGGGAGAGTTTTCCGAAATCACAGCCAACATCTTATAGGTTCACCATTTCCATCATCAGAGCCTGCAAGATCTGATATTTTACCGACTTATGAAATATTGCAAAGTTATTCTGATTCTTCAAGATCTACTGTGATGGTGTAGTGTCTAAGGCACGCGATGTTTCCATGGTGATAGTGTGTGTTGTCTCCATATAGCAATAGTAAAGGTGTGTAGTACCGCTGTTCTGTTTCCATAGTAATAGTGATGGTGTGTATTCCTTTCTCACAGCCGCTCAGGAGAAGCTTTCCCACCGGCGACTCCAGAGACACACACTGCAACACACACGCGTTTCTAACACACACACACACCAATTAACATTGTAACGAAGGCTAACATATATATTAATTGCTCGACAGAACTTTTGTTACTACAAACAACCAATACAATATTCCTGCCCCTTCTTCTATCCCAGCTTGGGCGTAGTACATACCCCTGTTTCTCCATTTTAGGTATGAATTACAGAAACGCTATGAATCGAGCAATAATGATGTTGCATGCCTCAACTTTCGCATGTAATGCTCATCACTTCTCTTCCTGGGTTGAAACGCAGTAAATGATGATTGACATGAAGCCCAGCCAATCAACAACAAGACTCTTCGTGATGATTGGACAGCTGTCCAGAACGGACTTTAATTTCTTCCAATGCTGTTTTAAAAAAGAAAGAAAAAATAGAAAGATAAATAGTTTTCGTTTTCCCTAACCTTCCATGGTGTGCATCATGATACTATTGGGTAAAAATATATTCTACTTAAAATAAATTCTTATATGAGAAATGTTGGATGTTTTCAAAACTACTGCATGAAAATACTTTCTCCCTATTGAGAAGATACAATCACTATACACCGACCAGGCATAACATTATGACCACCTGAGCACCCTAACTGGTCTGTGGCTATGCGGCACAATAAACTGTGATGCACGGTGTATTCTGACACCTTTATATCAGAATCAGCATAAACCTCTTCACCAATTTGTGCAACAGTAGCTCGTCTGTTGGATCGGTTCACATGGGCCAGTCTTCACTCCTCCACTACTAGATGTTGGAGTGTGGCTGTGGGGATTAGTGATCATTCAGCTACAAGAGCATTAGTGAGATCAGACGCTGATGTTGTAAGAGTGAAGAGGTCTGGGGTTCAGTGGGTGTTCCAGTTTATCCCAGTGAGGTTGAGTCAGTCAGGGCTCAGTGCAGGACACTGGGGTTCAGTCAGTGTTCCAGTTTATCCCAGTGGGGTTGAGTCACAGTCAGGGCTCAGTGTAGGACACTCCAGTTCTTCCATTCCAACCTTCTCCAACCATGCCTTCATGGCGCTCTGTGCTTTGGTGTTCAGTGGGGCTTAGTCCCAGCTCTTTGTGAAAGAACCATTAGTGAGTGCGATGTTCAGGTGTCCGTAAACCTTTGCACATGTATTCTGTTTCATGAACTTAAAACAAGACTGAAATACAAATAAATATTTTGAAACAGTTACTTTTATGCTTTCTTGTATAGACTAACTAGCTCTACTTTCACTTTGTCCTAAGCGTCATTTGAAATTGGAAGGAAAAATGCAAAATTACACTCACTAGATTTTAGGTATTACTTTTACTTCTACATCCTTTAACAAGAGCATGGTCATGCTGCCTCCTAGGAACTGAAACACTGTAAATTGTTGAGTACACAAAAACAGGAAGCTTTCGACACTTGACAATGACACTTTAGAGAACTGTGCTGAAACGTTTAATACAAAATACATAAATATAGCATCTGCAGGTGGTGCCGAAGGCAGAAAATATTTGTACAGATACAAGTAATGCAAATACACACACATACAGTACACAAAAAAATACACAGTGATGTTGAAAAAGTAAGCAGACATTCTTAAATATCGAATTGCCTCTCAAAATCCCTCGGAAACATGATTAAATACAATCAACTGTTTATCCTTGGTTAAATGCATTTCCCTGTCTGAATGGAACATATTCAATTGAAAGAATTCAAGTGATCCATAAAAAGGACCCTTACTGCTAAGGCATTATATTCTACCACTTACTGCCATTATGTACCCTTATTACATATATATCTTTTTCTTTTTAATAGTATGCATGTAGGGTAGCTCAAGGGCATAAAGTAGCAAGAAAACAAAAATACTAGTCCTGATAAACCACAGATGAATTTCTCACCAAAAAAAAAATTACCTGTAAAGTCCGTAATCTCGGCAATGCCGCTCACTATCCCTATAGTGAATCCTAAAGCAGCAGATGATAAAGACAGCACCTTCATGCATAAAAACACAAAGTAGGCCGTCTAGCTGGTGCCAGCTAGTTTTGAAGAATATGTATTTTTATGCGAGACAAAGCGCAGCTTGTGCTTTATGTGACAAAACCTAGGCCCGTAAACATACTTTTGCCAAGTTTTGCAGAATACGATAAGAAATGCATTATTCAGACGACTGATATATAAAGCGTTCAAACCAAAATAAATGTGAAGGTGTGAAAGTGTGCAAATTCCTTTTGGTATCTACATTGTTAAAATCAACAAAAGAACTTTTTATTTTTGACACGGTTAAGCTAAATAGGCATAGATTAGCAAACACGCTGGCAACTAAATTCAGCGCTCAATCAAGCTGATTAACGTTTTAGTTCAATTCATCAACACCATAAATAGAACGTAAACCCAGTGACTCTGCTCTGTAGTATTGATTGCGCAGATGTTTTAACGCGTTTCATAATCCCTCAAAAACCTGTCAATCGTCTCAGGAGGTAACTCTTACCTAGACGTCTTCATCACAACCTCTCTCTCATATAAATAGAAACTTTAAGAACCGTTCAAGAAGGTAAACGTCATAGTTGTACGCGCTTTTCAAAAACTATAATTGCAAAGCACTAAAAGAATGAGACGAGTTCTTGTGGGTGTTTTATAGTTGCAGAGTATTAGAGTAATGCTCTATTGTACTTAACAGCTGTGTTGCGTGTGAATATTTTATGCGGGCACTGTCCTGAAGGCGCTCCAGGCATGGAAACAGCGTGTAAAGCAGTGAGGTTCGTTGCCTTTGCGCACCAGGCGCAGCTTCCTCGGGTGCTCTGCATCCTTGGACCTCATGTGCTGAATATAGACCTGAAGATCGAAACAAAGATGAGACGGAGAATAAAAATAAAAATAAGGTGACTGAAGTTGTAATGAATCATCCTGAAGGACACGCTTAAGGTAGATAAACTGAGAGTCTTACCTGACAAGCCTTTAGACTCAGTTTGATCTCCACTTGGCTTGTCTGGGTGCCAACCCACATGTACACCTGTAAAACACACACAAGCCATCAGGCACAACTTCCACTGAGCCTTTGTCCAAAAGTTTACATATAAGTAAGCACATACTTCTTTTCCATTGTCCAGGAGCATGATGTCATCATCAGCCAAATCATCCTGACAGAAGTCAGAGCATTTCTCTGATATAGAAAAGTAGCCTTTCTCGTTGGAGCACCTGCAGGTTAACGGCATAGACAGAGATAACATATGACCAAACAAGCAATAGTAAAATGTCTGAAATAGAAATGTATTTAAATTACTAACCTAAAAAGTCTGGCATATTTCATGTATTCTGCATCTTCATCGTACGGTTTCTGTGAGCCGATGCCAACCCAGAAGAAGTTTTCTGGTTCCTCTCCCTCATTTATTACCTGTAAAAAGCAATAATCTTGTTCTGTAATGAATGCAAAATATTTTCTCTAAACTCAATACTAATAAACGCCCCTCATGTGTACCTGCTTGCTGTAGGTATCATCAAACATGGAGTTCATGATATCCTCTGCCAGCTTAGCCTCGTCTGGGTCTGCTGCTCTGCCAACCCAGGTATACACGATACCCTGGTTGTCCGTACTCTCAAATGGCACCTACAAAGAAGAGTGGAAAACAATCAACTACAGTTTGTGTCACAGGCATAACTATCAGAGCCACACAAAGGTTCATGTCTTTTAAATAGTATATTATTTTGATTGTTACAGTTAATTTACAAATGTACAATGTACAAAGGCTTAATAATAAACATAGGGACAGAAAGCTTTGCCCTTTGGACACCTGAGCATCACACATAATATTTGTTTTTTCCCCAAACTGTTACCACAAAGACTGAAGCAAACAATTATATAGAATGTGTTTGTGTACTGTGGCATTACTATTTCACTTCACTGGAACTAAAAGTCTCAAACTTGTTCCATCATGACAATGTCCCTGTGCACAAAGAGAGCTCCTTGAAGACATGATTTGAGAAGGTTGATATGGAAGAACTCACTCTGAGCTTTTACTGAACAACCTGTCAAAATTTTGCATACGGTCAAACCAGTACAATTTCTTCCACTCGCATTCGATAGGCCTTTTTCGGTAGCACATAGACTGATCACATGATACCATCAATTTGCACACAAACAGTGCAGTAGTTCTGAGGAATCCCGGAGTCCCACTCTCTTGTTTTCTACTGACTTGCGACTTGCTTGTGTAAATTTTCATCCAAATTAAGTCGTTATGACCTATCTGGGCTGCATCATACATCCAACTCCATCTCTGACGCAGATATGTTTATAAACAAAGGATACTAACGAAGGACTTCCTGCATCTTCTCAAACAGTGTTTCAGCTGAGGGAATTTTAATGAGGTTTCATCTGACTACTGTTCAAGATGTTTTAAAAAAGCATCACTTTAGAAACAGGTAACGTGAGAGAAAAAAAAAAATCATAAACCCAGACATGCTAGCAACATGCCATTTAGTACAAATACACAGAACATTACCTTCAGTATGAAGCAGAACTCAGAGTTAAGGTTACTGGAGTCGGTTGAAATCTGGATAGTTCTATGGAAAAAAAGAGGAGAAATCAGCATGTTAGTCTTATAATATTAAACAACTATTAAAAGATTTTGACATGTGTATTATATAGAATGACAACCTGGTACAGAGTGCACTGCCATTTGTCCGGATATGGTACAGACTGGGCTGCACATTGTCCACCTTAAGCTTTCTCTTTCCTTTGTGGACAATAAACTTCCTCTTGAAGTGTGACAAGAACTTGAGGTTCTCCTGCTGCTGGGTCATCCGCACAACCTGGAGGAGGTACACCATGAAAATTCTAGCATTCTGGACCACTTTTTATCCAACAGACACAAACAAATTAAATTGATTAATCATTCATTTAAATTAAATTAAATTGTACCTCCAGTTTGCCAGGGAAAAGGCTCTCAAACTTCTTCTGCAAACTGAATGTGAAGGTAAGCCAGCCCATGTTGGAAGCCTCACGACCTTGCCAGAAGTAAACCACACACTGGAAGTCTTCTTCAGGTTGCTTGTCCTCATCTTCTCCATCTCCTTCTTCACCCTTTCCTTTTTCTTTATCTTTGTCCTCCTCGTACTCAACCGGCACCCAGTATCTGCAAAGCAACACACAAATGAATGTCAGTCTGCATTTTTAAATAAATGAAAGAAATGTAGTTCACATTGCTTCCATACACACAAACTCAGCAAAGTCTGCCTTGGCTGAAAGCTACCACAATGGTTGACATTTTGAATAACTGAACTATTTCAGTATTTCAACCTGTCCATATATTTCTGGAAAACATTTCATGTGCTTGCAAGAAATGCATGCACAATAGCAGTACGGTAATATACTGTCGCCTCACAACAAACAAACTAATAGGAATATGGGATTTCTTATAGAGTCTAGGTAACTGGAGCTAAAGTGATTAACAATAGATTCAACTAAGAGAACTGAAAATGAGAGGCAATCCCTTTTCCATATGATCAGCCATCCAAGTGCCACTTACCTGCAGAGAAACACATAGCAGTCTTGTGTGTAGAAGTGACCAAACTCCTCTTCTGGCAGCCGGGCAAACTTTTTACCTTCCAAAACGAATCCCTCCATACCATCCAGGTCCTCATTCCATTCTTCCATCATCTGTTCAGCCTGTATAATGATTAAAGAAGAAGTCACAGGGAAGACATTAAAAACAATATCACATCTATTAAACCAGCATAAATTAAAACATGATCAGACAAATAAATCTGCATATTTAACAATTCTTAATTATGTTAACTGTGTAAAGACAGACTAAACAAGTATAAAACAAAGCCAATTTGTTGGAAAAATCCTAGTATACCGTAATCAATATAATCAATCCTGATAAAGTACAAAATACATAATGTTAAGATGACAATCTAATCATCTCATCACATCCCTGAAGCTATTTTACTGCTTGATGTTGAGTAGTGATGTGCATCATGAATTAGTATTTTACTCCAAAAAATGATCTCTGTCTTAGGCATAATTTGACATTTAAACTGTTTGTATGGTTATAAGAGTAAATAATTTATTTATTTTCCCCATTTTCTCTCCAGTTTAGCCAATTCCTGGCCAGTTCCCGCCTATTAGCCAGCTGTTCAGTATGATAATACAGAATGAGGGCTAACATGCTCCCTCAGAGACACACAAAGCCAGCCAAACTCATATTTTCAAATTCCATCACATGGCAACCGGACACTAATCTGTCTTCTTCCACATATAGCTTACAATGTTCTGATTAACAGGAAACGGAGACATTATCCCCCTCCCACCCAGAGAGCATGACTAGCTGTCCTCATTAGGACTCCTGGCCACGGATGGTTGTGGCACCATCGGGATTTGAACTTTGGATGATAGGTTAGTTTTCCTGTTGGGCCACTCCGGGGATTGTTCAAACATAATTTTAAACATGACAAGTGCATGCAAAAGCCTGTGTATGGGAGACAATTCAAAATCAAAGCTTACTTGATAAAATGAATTACATATTGCATAGAAACCTCACCTCAGATAGGGGCATAGGTGGCTGCCTGGGCAGGAAGAGTGCAGTCAGGTCAGCCTTCATCTGGTTCTTTTGCTCAGCATCCTTCTTCACCTTTCCAGACAGGCCATCGCTCTGCTTAACGCTCTCTGCATTCCTGGTGTAGTCTACCTTCAACACGTCGTCCCAGTTCTTAAACTTGGATTTGAAGACCTAGTAAGAAAAACAGACAGGGAAAAACATTTTTACCTATGTTACACACAATAGTCATGTCAGATGGATAGAAAGCACTGGAAAAGGAGCAACCTTAAAAGACGGTTAAAAGAATTTAACTAGAGGCTTCGGATAAAGTGAGTGTCTGCATTTCAAAGTGTGTCTAACCTGGCACTCGGTACCCTCCAGGTTGCGGATGACCACGGCGTGTTTTGGTCGATGGAGCATGCTGCACAGCTCCTGGCCTAATTTCAGTGCAGCGGCCCTAACGAGTCGAGGCGACTTGCGTCCAATCCAAATGAACACTTCAGACCAACAATCCAGTATATATACACCTTTAGTGTCGAGAAGGCTTTGGAGCTGCAACATCAGTTCGGACATCAGTTCGGATTAGTGCATTCACAAAAAAGCGTGAAAAAAATTGTTGTGCAATACGTGGCATTAACTACATCACATACCAGTCTGAGTTCTGGAAGCACATCAAGTTTGAGTTTGTTCTTATGCTCAACTGAAAGCTTGTAGTTGATTTGAGGGAGTTCAAGATAACCCAAACCCAGACCAACCTAGAACAAAAAACATCAGTTTCCACATGCTCTCGTTTCACTGCGTTATCAATCTAACGTAAGGAGAGAAAAACAGATATCTACCTTGTAGAGTTTAGGTCGAACTGGAGAAAAGTCATCTGGAACATGTTTCTTGATTTCTTCCGGTTGTCCACCGAGAATTTCCCAAAACTCAGGAGGTTCCTGATTCTGCATCAATGAAGTGATCTCTGATTTGCCCTTCCTTTCATTCTTGTTTATCTTCTCTGCAAATAATCTTTAGATCCCAACGAGAGAACATCAGGTTAGAGTTAAATCAACAGGAAAAGTCTTAGCAGTCCACACCTAAAAAATCTCTACATACCTGGCTTTGGTAGTGCCGCTGAGGGTGGCATTGGATCCTCGCCACACAAATATTTCAAGGCCAGCATCCAGCAAGAAAACAAACCTTATAAAAGGGAGCGCTGTTTTAATGCTTTTGAGATTACCAAACGTTGTATGCATCTTTGCATACTATGAGATATCTTGGAACTTACCGAGGATCAAGAGAGGCTGCCTTTAGAGGCACAGACTCCAGTTTGATGTTCTTCTTCCCATATACACGATAAAGTCTGTCCAACAGGGGAAAAAAAGAAGAAAGAAACATAAATATATCTGTATCTGTAACAGAAGCAAGCTATAGTGGTTACTTTTTTCCAGTTGTGTTTAATACCTTGTTGAGTATTGTGTATCCTCCACCGTGTAGAATCCACTGGCACTTCCTCCTTCTATGTAGGAAATTTCAGAGTCAAAAACCTAAAGGAATAAAGAGCAGAGATTATAAAGGAGATATAGTTTAAACAGAAGCTACAAAACTCATCAAACTGTGACCTTGATACTTTCTTTCACAGCTTTTTTTTTTTTATAGCAGGTCCCACAGGAACCCAGTTACAACTCACACCTCTAGCTATTTTGATGACGTTCATCTCAAGACATTACAAAAATAAATGAAATGCACATGTTCTACTAACCGCAGTAAATTCTTCACTTTCGTCTCCCATTTCCTCTCGGATGGTTCTACACTCGGCGCCCAAGTAATTGCGAAGATTAACAGCATGGATTGCAGAGCCTGCTTTCTTATCCAAGGTGGCTTCCTGACCAATCCAGTAATAGATCTGCCAAGTTAAAGCTCCGTTCTCATCTAACAGAGTCTGAAAATAGGGATGAAAATATTAAAAACAAGCCGACTGTATAAAAGGCAAAGAATAAAATAATTACGAAAATTCAGACACATGAGCCAAAAACAAAAAAACAAAATGGAAATGAATTTTACCTTCAGAATAATGTAACAGTCTGCCTCATAGAACTTTCCATGGAAAGCTTCATCCACCTGAACAGGCAAGAAGTTCTCTATTTGCCACACAGAGACTCCAGGAACCTGACCCGCATCTTCCATAAAGATCTCTGAATAGTCAAGTGGAGGCTTCTCGAGGTTCTTATCCCAGCGTTTGGACTTCAGGTCAGAGTATTTCAGATCACCGTTCTCCTGATGATACAGGACAGAATTATGGCTCTTGTGTAGTACAACATCTACATTTCATTTTTTTGAAGCAACTCAACCACAAACTCAAACCACACATATTGTCTCACCTGAATAGATTTATTCTTCTCCTGGGCTACATCAGACATGCCTTTCAGCACCTGTTTCGCTTGGTCATCCTGTGTGGAATCCTTACGACGCCTTAACCTCATCTTTCTGGCCATTGGATCTCTTGGACTATTTCCTATATAAGGATTATATTCAAAAATGCACTGTAACACTTATGTGGACTTAAATATAAAATAAAATATAATTTTATAGACATCATTCCTGTAACTTTATATGTGAATTTCACTAGAACAAAACAAAACAACAGGCGTTGTACTGTACCTCCACCAGCTGCAGCCACAGTAGCTGGTGATGCACCAGCCAATCGCAACTGGTTCTGCAAAGAGAAGTCTATGTTGTACCATTCGGCTCCCCTGTCCACGGGTTTGGGTGGCATAACAAGGTTTGGATTTTCACGAACGTCCAGAACCTACGTTAAAATATTAACATGAGTACTGAAATGAAATGAAATGTATTTAGCCGCGTCATTGTTAAAAACATTTTTAAAACTTACATCTAAATCCGTGAGGAAATGGATAGCCTCAGGTAATGTCACAAGCCTGTTCTTGTTCAAAACCAGTTTCTTTAGTTTTGAGCACCTGAAATACATATGCAGATAGAAAAACATATATATAGATTAATACACTTTGAAATTACAAATCAAAAATAAAGTACAATGCAAAGGTTTAGTAAAAATTCATGTCCACACTGTTAGTAATGGGAATTTACAGGGGAAAAAAAATCCCACAAACCCCTTTATTAGTAAATGACTTCCTACCTGCAGAGCCCCTCTGGAATAAGCTCCAGATTATTATTGGCTGCCATGAACTCCACCAGGTTGGACAGCTTCCCAACACCAGATGGCACTCCATCAAAATCAAGCTTGTTTGTGTTCAAATACAGCTTCTTCAATTTGGATAGCTTGCAAATTGCAGACTGCAAAAAGATAGTTGGTAAGGATCAGTATTCTCATCTCCAAAATATGACACAACTGAATGAGGTGTTTGCATGACTGTAGGGGTTACTTTATTTAGAGAAGGCAAATGTGGCTAGAAATCATCCATTTCAACAAAGCAGGATACAATGATTTCAGGTTTTAATCATATGGACCTGGTCTTAAATGACTGGTGCTGTAAACTTGGATCAGATATAGATTTTGCTTATTAGGAAGGAACTTTTGTGGATAAGATGAGACAATACTGCTCTGCAGGTTGCTTTGCCGCTCATGATTATGTCCTCACTCTCAACCTGTATTGTGGTCCATGTAGACATGGACGCCAAACTGACAGATAGCTAGACATATCCGATATTTGAAACAAAAACCAGCATGAAAGTACTCACGGGCAACGATGCGAGCTGGTTCCTGGACAGGTTCAGAGTCTCTAACTGGGTCCACTGATCTATACACAGTGACAGCTCTGAGATCTGATTACTACTCAGATTAATTCGCTTTAAACTGGCCAAGGAGTATAGGCATTCCGGCACCCGGGTCAGATCGTTGCAGGACAGATCCACATCTGTGAATAAAATGATTGTTAAATTCCAAACAAATCTACCTCTATTTTTTAATTCACATATAAAAGCCTATTTATTGTCATTACACAGTGTTAGTAACACTGGCTTTACTTTTATTACCTGCTAAATGAGTGAGGCCTTCAAGACTGGTTGGCATGTTACTTTGAGTGCGTTGAGTATTTCTTAAATGAAGAGTCTGAAGGGCTACCATTGCTGGAAGTTGTCTGTTAAAACATGAAACAAACCCAAAGTAAATATTCGCAGGAACCTTATCAGCAGCTGAGAAAAACAATGAGGTCTATATATCTCTCTCTCTCACACTGCAACACAGCCTCACCTTAACTGTGCGTGCATAAGCGGATTATTGTTGAGAATGAGCGTCTGAAGATGAACCAGACGCCTCATCTGAGGGGGAAGGCTGTCCAACTTATTGTCACTCAGATCCAGATAGAGTAGATCAGTTAGGTTAATGAACAGCTGATTTGGTATGTTGTCAATGCTGAAAAAGCAAGAATGAGGAAAGAAGGTAAGACTAATTCAGATCCAGGTACAGCATATTAGTTAAAGTGTTATCAGAATGTCACAGCCACAAACAAACAAACACATCAGTACACAGCTCTACCTGTTATGGCTGAGGTTAAGGACCAGCATGTTTCTAGATCTCTCCAGATCCCTTGGAATTTCAGTCAGTTGATTGAAGCTCAGGTCCTGCAAAATGGTCAGTATGAATTTGTGAGCTCATGATGGTATGGTAAGAAGATTACTCATCATTACTCATTGTTTAATGAGCCTGATCTGGGTTAATAATGAAAAGAAAAATCAGTGCATATACAAAAACCCCTTCAACATACCAGTACTGAGAGGTCTTCCAGATTAAAAATATCATCTGGAACTCCTGAGTTCTTGAGGTTGTTTGCCCTGGCAACTACTGCCTGAAAAATAAAATAAATACATATATAAGTGACAAATTACATAGTCACAGATGCAGTCATAAGATTTGTTCTGTAAATGAAATAACATTATAATGATTATAAAGTGAGTTACCCTTAGGTTCGGAAGGCTCGAGAGCTCTCCATGTAGCGTTGTTAGACTGTTGTGGCTCACTGACAAATGCTCCTGATTTTGAAATATCAGAGAAGAAAGAAACATTCAATTGGTATGTGCATGTGTAAAAGTTTGCAAAAGCAATCAATACTCTAAATCAGGTATATGCAGATATAATCTGTCTAAATGTTTATAAAAATGTTTATAAAAATCTTTCATTCATGGCAAATACAGTTTTTGTTTCATAGTAGTGCTTCACATGAACACTTTTGATTAGTGGCATGGAAAAGATGTCTGTTTTTATTTTCCTTCCTTCCTTACTGTTTTTGTCATATATTCACTAATCAGATCAGACAAGGCAAATAAAATAAAATATCTATGAAATTCCAGTAAAGCTTGGCTAGCCCTGTAGTTAACCTCTGGTCTAACAAGGTGCATTTAGTTCAATTATTGTCATCAATTCAAGTGATTGGATAAGTTGCCCCAAAAGATACAGAAGTCAAGTTTGATTATGTTAAAGTCGTTGAACTATGATCAGTTTTTTGGTCCTCTGAAACACTTTGCTGGGTCTGCCAGTTTAGGTTGTAGTTGCATTAAGGTTATGTTTACTTTCAGTTCATTTTTCAATTTACTTTCAGCAATGAAAAAAAATAATGGGTGTGTTAACTTTGTCATGCTGATAAAAATCAACAAAACCGGTTGCTTGTCCATAATTCACAAACTTTCGCATCCGACTGTATAACGTTAAGAAACTCTCACCAGTTTCTGGAGAGAGGAAAGTTCTTCTGGAAGATAACAGATCCCAGTTCTGTTGAGTTTCAGCCATCGCAAACTGGTCATAGATTTAACATGTTCAGGAAAGTAGCCTCCCTGTAGAAATAGCACAAAACATACAGATACATCAGTCACAGACATCACTAATCAGGCACAAAAATATAGAGTTTACAATGTACACTTCCTGTTTATATACAATTTATCAGTGTCTACTAAACGAGACACCATTTCAGATAACCAGTAAGCCTTTAGTATAGTAAAGTCCTGATATTTTAATACACAGGAAAGGCAAAACCTCAACAAGTCATTCTCAGGAAAGAATTTACTCTAATAACTATAAACACATTCAGCTAGCTAGATTTTACCTGGTCAAGAATAATAACAAGTTTATTGTCTATATACTATGGTGTGAGTGATGTCTGTAAAGAAGCGTCCACGTTATAAATGAAATAAACAGCTGGCATAGCTGACATGCTAACCAACTTAGCTTCCTAGCTAGCTAACGTCAGCTATCCGGCTACGCAACAAAATGTCAATTTTAAACGAAATACAGGGTTAATTCACTGATTAAACCATACCCAAAGAAAACAGTAAACATACCCGAATAACAGCCCAGGTTAATATCTATTTTTTTTACGAGTAGTTAACTTTACATAGCACAAACTGTCATATTGACAAGTTGCTACGCTTTAGCGAGCTAACGCCCAGTGAATTGTTCCTCATGGCTGACATAGAGCAAAATACAGCGGTCAGGTTTATTCTGTTCTGACAGCCAGCGTTAGAGAGGAGTGTTTGTTAAAATGACAATACAGTGAAATAGTTACTTACCTTAAAATCATTCCCACTTAAGTCTACCCCCCTGATAAAGGGGAGAACTCCGGTGGCAGCCATTTCTAATTCAGGATGCAGCAGTCAGTCTGTGTGTCTATTTCTGGGTAGATGGAGTGTGTGTGTGTGTGTGTGTGTCGCCGTCGCCCCACCCTCCCTCTCTCTGAGTCCACAAGTTTACTCAACCTTAAAGGAAAAGCAAACCCTAAACCCACATTCAGTAATGCACTACATTGCCAAAAGTATGTGGACACTCACAATAACTGTGACACTCGTATGTGGCTTTTCCTCAAGCTGCTGCTGTAGTGTAAAATTTCCCATCACTATAACTAAAGGCCCAGACCTGTTCCAGCATGACAATGCCCTTGTGCACAAAGCAAACTCCACGAAGACATGCTTTTAGAAGGCTGGAGTAGCTCTTATTGCTCTTCGCACTGTACCTCACTCCTTCGGATCCACTAGCACTGCTCGATTGGTCCCACCATCTCTCAGGGTAAGAGGTAGCTATAAATCTAGACTCTTGGTGGTGGACCAAGATGGTGGAATGAACTTCACCTAGATGTCTGAACAGCCGAGTCACTGACTGTCTTCAAATGACAGATGAAGACCTACCTCTTCCTGAAACACTTAAACTATATATATATATATATATATATATATATATATATATATATATATATATATATATATATATATATATATATATATATGTAAATGAGTAGAAGAACCTACACCTCATCTTCAGGATGAACTAGAACTCCGACTGCACCCCAGGTATCCTTGGTAAACATCAGTGCCTGACCTATTTCTTTTGCCCTACAGCCATGCCCCAAAATCTTGTAGAAAGCCTTTCAGAAGAGCAGAGATTACTATAACAGCAAAGTGGACTAAATCTGGAATGGGATGTTCAACAAGCACATACACCGATCAAGCATAACATTATAAGCAGTGAGAGGTGACGTGAATGACACTGATGATCTCCTCATCATGGCACCTGTTAGTGGGTGGGATATATTAGACAACAAGTGAACACTTTGTCCTCAAAGTTGATGTGTTAGAAGCAGGAAAAATGGAGAAGCATAGACTTGTGGGGTGTTCCCAGTCTGCAGTGGTCAGTATCTATCAAAAGTGGTCCATGGAAGGAACAGTGGTGAACCAGCGACAGGATCATGGGCGGCCAAGGCTCACTGACGCACGTAGGGAGCGAAGGCTGGCCTGTGTGATCTGATCTAACAGACGAGGTACTGTTGCTCAAACTGCTGAAGAAGTTAATGCTGGTTCTGATAGAAAGGTGTCAGAATACACAGTGCATGATGGGTCAGGGCTGTTTTAGCAGCAAAAGGGGGATCAACACAATATTAGGTAGGTGGTCATAATGTTATACCTGATCGGTGTGTGTATGTGATAGTATAGGTGTAAAACCTTTAGTGTATTTGTGTAGTTGAGTTCAGTTATTGTGGCGTTAAGTCAGTGGTTGGTGCTGTATTTTCATTATTTCTGTTAGAGGATAGTTACAATGCAGTTTAATGAAAGACATTTTCATATGGCTTAACACATCACTGTTTACATTCACATTTATGGCTTTCGGCAGACAGCCTTATCCAGAGTGGCTTATAGAAGTCTCTGTTAATGGACACATCCTGATACTGATTCACAAGGTCATGGACTAAAAACTCTGTTCGGGAGGTAATATATAAAGAATACCACACAAACTACAATTATTTTAGAATTAAAAACGGTCTCAGAATTTAATTAATAAAATTAATCCCTTATTCCACTGAAGATCACAGTGGTTATGGATATCATGCATGTCATTCAGGATTTTAAATTAAAATTGTTTCTTGGCTTGAACTAGAAGCAGAACTGCTTCACGTATGTCACATTTTCAAGCATTTACAATATCTCTTCTTTAATTAAGACCACTACATCTACAGTTGATATTTTTTTATCACAGTGCCACTAAGTGACCACAGTATCTTAAAAATCTGATCTATAACTAAATCATCGTTTTTAGTTTAGTGCACAGGAGTGGGACACCCCTCAAAATCATTGAATGTAGGTGTTGATTTTCAGGGGTTGGGCTTAGCCCCTTGGATGAGCGAGTCAGTCTCCGCTCAAATTCATCCCAAAGGTGTTCTATCGGGTTGAGGGCAGGACTCTGTGCAGGCCAGTCAAGTTCCTCCACACCAAACTCACTCATCCATGTCTTTATGGGCCTTGCTTTGTGCACTGGTGTGCAGTCATGTTGGAACAGGAAGGGGTCATCCCCAAACACAAAGTTGGGAGCATGAAATTGTCCAAAGTGTCTTGGTATACTGAAGCATTAAGAGTTCCTTTCACTGGAACTAAGGGGCCAAGCCCAAACCCTGAAATCAATGATTTGGAGGGAGGTCCCAAAACTTTTGGCCATATAAGTGTATTTAGTAAGTCAATTTCAGTCAGTTATGTTTATTTACTTTAACTAAACTACCAGCGTTCCTAACATTAGTTAAGTTAAGTGAGCTGCTACTGGTTGATAAGCACACTGAAGAGAAAGAAGCACCACATGATTCTCCATCTTCCTTTCTTAATCTTTGTCATTTTCACCATTTATTTCTATTTTTTGCAATTGCGTTTTATCAATTCCGTATCACATCAGTAATGAACACCTCCAGGTATTTAACAGCACTCACTTAGATCAAGTCTTTCAAATCTGTGTTAGATTTAATCAAAAAGGAATATCATACAAAGCAAGCATCAAATATATTACGGCTGATAAACAGAAGATTAATCTCATCACATCCCTTCAGGATTAAGCCAACTGAAGGATTTTGTAGTTCAGAAAGCATTGAGATTACAATCATCAGCCACAATAAAGTACCTGATTAATGTTTATCAGCAGAGGTATGATAATGAAAAATGAAAGAAAACAAAGACACCGTTCTTAAAAATGAAAACTTTTATTTTGCAAATGTGATTATTGTTTTTAGACAATAAAATATTACAAATGATAACAAAAACTCATTTATTTAACAGTATATACATAGTCAATCATCTCCCATTTGCTGCTGTCTCACCGGGCCTGAGGACAGGTGACGCGTGTGTGGCCTGGCTGATGGCAAATTCCACAAGTCCTTGGTCTTTTAGGAGCAGACGATTTGCTCGAAGAGCCTTCATTCTTCTTACTAGAAGCCCAATTACTGTTGTTTCCTCTGCCATTCCCTACAGCAGCTGTGGAAGTGACAGGAAAATAATAAGTACAAATTATTATGATGAGGAATCCTAACTTTAGCACCTATAATGCTGGCTGCTTTTATGGTATTTATTTTTTGTCCTGAGTAAAGCATAATCATTTGATGCAACAGGAGCAAACAATGAAATTAGCCTTCATATGTCATTCCTTTAATCTTTCTGTGTGACTGATTCCATACAACAATCTAATATACACTGATCAGCCATAACATTATGACCACCTGCCTAATATTATGTTGGTCCCCCTTGTGCTGCTAAAACAGCCCTGACCCGTCAAGGCATGGACTCCACTAGATCCCTGAAGGTGTGCTGTGGGATCTGGCACCAAAATGTTAGCAGCAGATTCTTTAAGTTGCGAGGTGGGGTCTCCATGGATTGGACATGTTTGTTTAGCACTTTTGATAGATACTGACCACTGCAGACCGGGAACACCCTACAAGAGCTGCAGTTTTGGAGATGCTCTGATCCAGTGGTCTAGCCATCACAATTTGGCCCTTGTCAAACTCACTAAAATCCTTATGCTTATCCATTTTCCTGCTTCTAACACATCAACTTTGAGGACAAAATATTCACTTGCTACCTGATATATCCCACCCACTAACAGGTGCCATGATGAGGAGATCATCAGTCTTATTCAGTTCACCTATTATGGCTGATCCGGTGTAAAATATAATTCAAGTCTTCGTGTCTTCACTCATTTTTGTTTTGGGTCTAACACTAATTTCATGTTCAGGGGGATTAGTGAGTATATAAATTAAGCACAATTTTTTTTTTTACCTTTATTTTGTATATATGATTAGAAAAAGAGTGATGCCCAATTTCTGTACTACTGATGAATGCAACATAAATCATAACATGCACTGTGATTAGATATATTTTTTAAAGAGGAATATTCACTTACTGGGCGCAACGTTCTCATCTACCCACTGAAAGAAGCCACACTGCTGATCCCGCGGTTTGCTGCAGGTGAGGAACACTCTGCCTTTGTTTGGTCCATCTTTCATGACTGTCCTTGTGACTGCAGGTATGTTACATTTGCACATACTCTCCTCACCACCTCCCCCTGATCCTCTGCTGCCTTGCCTCTGCTGAGATGTATTTACAAAGCCAAGAGAAGGTCTGGAAAGTTGAGAGCTAGTGCCCGGTTGTCCTGTTGACCCGATCCACCCGGTTGACCCAGGCTGGTCATTCTGCTGTCCGCCCCACAGGAAGAAGTCACAGTTCCCCGTATTGCACTTGTAGAACTGACGACCTTGGTTGGGACCTTCTTTACGCACCGTGAGAAGAAGAGCATCCTGGCTACAGTTACACACAACATTGTTCTGGACAGACTGTGATGACTGCATGGACCATGCCGGTGTATTGTTGAGAGATGGTCTGTTCTCAGATCTGGACTGAAACGCTGGATTAGTTACTGGACGATGTATTGTTGAACTGCGATTAACCTGAGTGCTGGAATCTCCTCCTCCTCCTCCACGGAGATACTTCAAATTCAGGACCTCTCTCAGAGTCTCATCGCAGCCACCAATACACCCGACAAACTCGAGAGGCATCCCTGGAGGTAGACTTCCCCTCTTGAACTTGAACTTCAGCCTGGAGACAAATCAAGAAAGACGCAGGGTGTGTTGGGTACTCTTTTGTCATACATGACTCACATTACTCTTAGAGTTACAGAAAAGGAACTATAGTTTTTTTCCTTCTTTTTTTTCTTACATGTGGACAGGATGTGGGTGACACGATGGACAGACGCCATCATCTCTGCTGACCTCCAGCACTGTATCTGGAAACCACACAGCTGCCTTACAGCTTGGGTAGCCCGTGCATGACAGAAATTTCCTACAGAAGTCAAGCAGTGTGACAAGAAAGGAAATAACACAATGAGCAAAGATAGAAACATGCTGAGCTCACATGTAGTTAGAATTTAGCCTCACTTTATAAATGTTATAGCTGAATTCTTGAACAGGAAGCTGTTGATTTACAAGAGTTTCTGTCATTTAAATGACATGTTTATATCAATGCACTAAAATCACTTCTATACTAATATCTCAATCACAGACTTGTATGACGCACACAATTACATAATCTAAGGCTAATAATAAGTGGACAAACAAATGTATAACCACTGATGTGGGCAAGCTTGCAGGAAGCAAACCTCAAGTTATCGCTTATAGAAAGGTGTCAGAAATATTCAGACACAGGAGAATCTTCAGATCGAGAGAAGTTTGAGTTTGAGGCGTAAGAAATAACAGGAACTGCCTTGTCTCACAGATGTTCAACAAGTTAAAGAGAACTGATTAAACCGCCTGAAGGGTTGTTCATTAAAAAAATTAAAAATTGCAATTACTGCTGTGGTATAAGAGGAATAAACACTTGTAGTTATTAGATTCGTTTCCTATCTCAGCACAGCCTGTGCTTTATTCTAAACTTGCTTGTTACTGCATAATGCCTTACGCTGTGCTGTCCTTCTTCTTCTTCAAAACCATGTCTCGGCTGCACTGCGGACATTTCCGCACCGGTAGTGGCATCTCTAACTCCTGTTCTTCTTGCTCTGTATACTCACGGGCCTGGCCTAAATAGTTAGACAGAGCCTCATCCAACCTGAAGAACAAAATAAATAGTTTTGTTAAATACTGTGTGGGGGAAATAGCACAGACTCTAATCATTCCTGAAAAAGTAAGGGTTATTTGTTAAACAAGGTTCTTGACTCTCTTGATGAATAAAATCCAGACCTCTTCAACATCTTTTGCTTTTTCTTTTTTTTTTTTTTTAACTTTCCAGAAGTTTGTGTTCAGTTTTGACACTAATCACCTGCAAAAAACACATCAAGCACATCACACAGGGAAACTGCTGTGTTTAATTGTTGTAAGCATCTCTGGGACTAAAACCAACTCTCTTGGTCCTCTCTCACATCACAGAGAAAGCAACAAGCTTTCCCATCCTCCTTTCATTTCATAAACTGAGTTTATAACACTTTAACTAACTCTTCCAGGTCAGGAAATAAAATAAATTTTATATTTCTATACTTTTCCACACTTCCTAACCATGAATTCTGCAAAGTCACAATCACATGAAGACCAGTATGAACTTACTTCTTTGCCTTCCTGACTGATTCTATGAAAACGCTCTTGTACTTCGCTACATGATGTCTGAGAACAGATGCCTTGTCCTTTCTCCCTTCAGACACCAGCTTCAGGTCTGCCTCCAGCTCCGCCCTCAGGTCCGGCTTAGACATTTCGTAGCCCATGGAATTGTACCCTGAAATTGTACCAGTTTCACTTTATTAACAACAGTCAACACATTCACAATTTTTTAACAGAAAAGTATAATATTTACTGCAAGAAACATCACCATCAATAGAGTAATATGACAAGATTGTTTTTATTAGTGCTGCTAGTATCAAACCTATTATTTTTGTTACATTTTCGTGACATTTTGTACTATAGTATGTACTTTCTCTTGTAAAAATTTCTCAGACACTAAAGCACCTATAGTACATAGTCTGTGTCAATATACACCAATCAGCCATAACATTATGACCACCTGCCTAATATTGTGTTGGTCCTCCTTTTGCAGCCAAAATAGCCTGCGCTCCCCATGCTCATCATTTATATACACTGATCAGCCATAACATTATGACCACTGACAGGTGCCGTGAATGACACTGATTATCTCCTCATCATGGCACCTGTTAGTGGGTGGGATATATTAGGCAGCAAGTGAACATTTTGTCCTCAAAGTTGATGTGCTAGAAGCAGGAAAAATGGGCAAGCGTAAGGATTTGAGCGAATTTGACGAAGGGCCAAATTGTGTTCACCACTGTTCCTTCCTTGGACCACTTTTGATAGATACTGACCACTGCAGACCGGGAACACCCCACAAGAGCTGCAGTTTTGGAGATGCTCTGATCCAGTCGTCTAGCCTTCACAATTTGGCCCTTCGTCAAATTCACTCAAATCCTTACGCTTGCCCATTTTTCCTGCTTCTAACACATCAACTTTGAGGACAAAATGTTCACTTGCTGCCTAATATATCCCACCCACTAACAGGTTCCATGATGAGGAGATCATCAGTGTCATTCACGTCATCTGTCAGTGGTCATAATTTTATGGCTGATCAGTGTATATAAATCCAAAATGGAGATGCGTTGTTTTTCCCCTTTACCAATTACAGGTTTGTTCACATGCACAGATCAAGGAAAAAAGTAGCATCCTGATTATAAACTAATTACAAGGCTAAAAAAACATGTCTTTCTCAAATTGACTGAAACTTGGTAAAGCCTTTAATCTGACATTGTAGTTTGCTATTTATTGACCACCTCAGGAAATAAAATAATGTTCAGACTATTCATGATTTAAACATACTAAATGACTGCAGGTTTGAGTTTCTGTACCTTCTACAAGACCCATGCCAAGCTCCCCAGGAAGGAACCTTTGATCATCCGTCAGACCCACATACATACGACTCTTGATGGTCTCGATGTGTTCGGCGTGTGTTGCGTCTGTGCCTAAAAAACAAAGCAATCGGTTGTTTTGGTTTTCCTCCTTTAAAATAGGCGTCAAAAACTCATCCTTATTAGCTTAATATTATACCAATGCCATGCTTCTCCATGAGAGAAATTAAGTCAGCCTCAGTGAGGAGTTGAGGTGGACTGGTCTGACCTTCCACCATCTCAATAGCGGTTGGCTGAAATGTTGTTTCAGGTGTGTATAACGGTATAACCTGCACAACAACAACAAAAACATATCTCTGCTTGAGCATGACAATATTCTTTAGTGATGAATTAATTTTTGAAACATCCTACTGGCAACATTACCTTATTGTACCACTTGTCGTATGGATAAACATCCAGATAGTTACGAGCAATAATTGTCAGTCCACTCGCAGAAAATTTCTCCTCAGCAATGTCAATTTCTACAGTCACCTCCTGGCCCTGAGCATCCTTAGAGCAACAGGCCAGAAAGTGACGGACGATAAACTCGTACAAACGTTTCTCATTTCCCTGTACAAGACAAAATTATATAAGAAAAATCATACAAGTTCATTTATAAAAAGAAGCCATTCAAACATCAATTCAGATAAAGGAACCACTTCCAGAAAGATTTGTTGATTTAATTGCTTAGTGTTTATGTATGTCATATTTTTAAGGTGAAAGCCACCTGTAAATTATTTGTGTATTTGGTCGGGTGAATGGGAGGATGGGCCTGGTCAGATTTGTTTCCGTTTCGTGGTGTCGGCCCACCGCTTTCCAGAATGCCTTGAGCAAAAGCCCCCCATTCACTGTCCTGAGTCTGCTGCTCAACAAGCGGGACCAAGTTCAGGTTCTTCGGAAACATGTTGGTCTCGGTACGAGGGTAACTGATAAAGCTGGAATAAACAATAAACATTAGTTTCAGGGCTTAGAAGGAGAAGTAGAAGAAGAAGGAGGAAGAAGAATTATAATACCAGACTGCGGTAAAAATTAGTTTATGGAACTCATACCCTTGTGTGTACAGCTTCTCGGCTACTCTCATGGTCTCTTTAGCACTTATCTTCAATTTTCTTGAAGCCAGTTTTTCAAGTTCCTGTGTAAAAAAACAATGCATGTTATATATACACACACCGATCAGGCATGACATTCTGAGCAGTGACAGGCAACCTGAATAAGACTATAAGATTATTAAGGGCAAGCGTAAGGATTTGAGCGAGTTTGACAAGGACCAAATATAGTATCTATCAAAAGTGGTCCAAGGAAGGAACAGTGGTGAACCGGAGACAGGGTCATGGGCAGCCAAGGCTCATTGAAACACGTGAGGAGTGAAGGCTGGCCCGTGTGATCAGATCCAACAGACGAGCTACTGTTGCTCAAATTGCTGAAGAAGTTAATGCTGGTTCTGATAGAAAGATGTCAGAATACACAGTGCATGACGGGTAAGGGCTGTTTTGGCAGCAAAAGGGGGATCAACACAATATTAAGCAGGTGGTCATAATGTTATGTCTTGTCAAAGTCACTCAGATCTTTACACTTACCCATATTTCCTAAATCAAACACATCACCTTCGAGAACTGACCGTTTGTTTGCTGTCTAATATATCCCACCCCTTATAAGATAATCAACGTTATCAACAACAAACCACCTGTCCATGGTTTTAATGTTCTGGCTGATATATGTTTATACTTATCATAAAACAAATTTTAAATCAGAGGCTTTCATTTAGGTTTTAATACAATTAAATATACAGACTTCTGACTCATAGTGTACATTATTATTAATAAAAAGTTTTTCACGGTGTCTGAAAAATGAAATTTACAGTAAGATGCATCGTATAAAACAAGAATATTAAAATAATTTTAAAAAAAGCTTTGTATCAGTTCACCAGAATAAATAATTTATTTGACAAATAATGCAAGAATAAAGTATTAAAAAACCTACCACAGTGTCGAGCGGTAACGGACGCCATTTACTTTTTGGTTTACTCGTTACAGACATCACTCTTGCTACAGGATCCTGAGAAAATATGACCAGTGAACATACACAAGTGTCTTGATCTACACTTCACTCTTACTTATAGTTAGTTATAATTCTGAATATATTTCTAACTATAAATATTCCCTTAAGAATAAATCAGGTAATGGACGTTGCTTACCTCCATGCACAAGTGGTAAATCACAAGACAGGCCGTGTGGTTAAAGAGACGATGCCTTTTCCAGCTGAATTCCACCGATTCCTCTTCGTTAGGCTCATGGACCACTGATGGAAAACACAAAAGCGAACAATGTCCACTTAGTGTCACGGTTTATAGCTGTTTAATCGTCAGTGTATTTTTTTTTTATGATATTACCTCCCCATCTCCTACACTATACACAGATCAGGCATAACATTATGATCACTGACATGTGAAGTGAATAACACTGATGATCTCCTCATCATGGCGCCTGTTAGTGGGTGGGATATATTAGGCAGCAAGTGAACATTTTGTCCTCAAAGTTGATGTGTTAAAAGCAGGAAAAATGGACAAGCGTAAGGATTTGAGCGAGTTTGACAAGGGCCAAATTGTGATGGCTAGACGACTGAATCAGAGCTTCTCCAAAACTGCAGCTCTTGTGGGGTGTTCCTGGTCTGCAGTGGTCAGTATCTATCAAAAGTATCCTTTAGGTTCTGTAAGTCCTTTAAGTTGCAAGGTGGGGCCTCATCTTACAGGACTTAAAGGATCTGCTGCTAACATCTTGGTGCCAGATACCACAGCACACCTTCAGGGATCTTGTGGAGTTCATGCCTCGACAGGTCAGGGCTGTTTTGGCAGCAAAAGCGGGACCAACACAATATAGGGCAGGTGGTCATAATGTTATGGGTTTTTAATACTTTTAGTCTGTGACTCTTAGTCTTTTGAAATAGTATCAGGATTTATTTACTGATATTATAATGATATATTGATATTATAAGCCATTATGGATAAGATCATCTGCCAAATGACAAATGTAAATATATTTCCCTAAAGGTTCATTTAGAAAGAAATGCACACTATGAGAAAACTATAAATTTTATTATAGTATAGTAAACATGTACACTATATGACCAAAAGTGTGGAGACTTTATATGTGCTTAGTCAACTGTTAGAATAATCCCCACTCTTCTCTCCTGTGAAGGTTTTTCCACTAGATGTTGGAGCGTGACTGTGGGGATTAGTGATCATCCGGCTACAAGAGCATTAGTGAGATCAGACACCGATGTTGTAAGAGTGAGGAGGTCTGGGGTTCAGTCGGTGTTCCAGTTCATCCCAAAGGTGTTCAGTGGGGTTGAGTCAGAGTCAGGGCTCAGTGCAGGACACTCCAGTTCTTCCACTCCAACCTTCTCAAACCATTATCATGGAGCTCAGGGAATTTTGTGGAAACAATTTTTGATGACGTCCGACAAATGTGTGTGATGGTCAGATGTCTGCATACTTTTGGCCGTATGTATATTTATGATGGAGACAATTAAAATGTGTACCTTTAATTTTAAAGAAGATCTCGGGGATGAACGCTTGAATAGCTTTAAATCTCTCCACCACAAAGCCCAGGGTAGGAAACTGACAGCTCCCGTAACTGATCAGCTGATCAGATAGAGACTCTGGGAAGATCTTTTGTAAGCGTAATGTCTGGAACCTTGTAAACGCCGCTCCTGGAAAACAGCAGAAAAACAACTGCCTGATTTGAACAAACAAATTTTAACAAACAAATAAAAAAGTGCATACAGATAATCCCACTTACCGATGCGGAGATCGAGTTCTTGCCTGACATCCACAGCATCACTGACGTTGATGTCCGGCTCAGTCAGAGTCTCGCAGGCTCTCCTAATGGAAGTTGGAGTGATCTCAGAGAAGCGAGCACGGAACACCTGAATATTTTGCTTGACTAGAACAGAACAGAGTCAGTGTCAGTGCCACAAATTACAACTATTAATAAAAAGCTGAAAATATAAAACAAAACAAAAAAAAATCACCAGCTTTGCAGACGTCGATGATCTCGAAGCCGATGTTTTCTCCCTCGCGATCACAATCAGTCCAGATGACCAGAGCCTGGCACTGCCTGGCCTCTCTCTCCAAAGTCCTCTATGAGATGAGCACAGTCTTATTTAAAAAGATGTTGCTTCCAAAAATTGTGCATCTTATCAGGAAAAAAGACATACCTTAATTTGCACAAAGTTTTCAGGACAATACTTTTCCACTTCAGCATCAAACAGCAAGACTGGATTACAGCTGTGCCTGTTACAATTACACAACATATATGAGAACTTTTATATCTTAGCTGAAACCTTTAGAGACAAACACAACATGTCACCTGTTAGGTTTCACAGCTGATCGAATTTAACAATCACAGCCACATGAGACACAAACCAAGATTCGTAAAACACTATTCATAATCACAAAGTCTAGGTTTTAAAATGTTTACTATCTGGAGATTAAACATGGCAATCGAACATCTTTATTCCCCAACACAATGCGACGTGTGCATAAAAAAAAATCACAGACGGGTATGTGTGTGACTAAAATGATCATTTTTGTGGAAAAACAGTAAGTCGTTCTGTGTGTAATGCTTTCAGAGGAGGCCTGAGAATATTTATTGTGGTGTTCGGGTAAACTAAGAAATTTCTCCAGAACCTGATGGAAATATAATTCTGTTCAAATAAAAACTTACACTGTCTATTTCATAAGGTTTATACACCAATCAGCCACAACTTTATGACCACCTGCTTAATATTGTGTTGGACCCCCTGACCCGTCCTGCACTGTGTATTCTGACACCTTTCTATCAGAACCAGCATTAACATCTTCAGCATTCTGAGCAACAGTAGCTCGTCTGTTGGATCGGATCACACGGGCCAGCCTTCGCTCCTCACGTGCATCAATGAGCCTTGACCGTCCATGACCCTGTCTCCGGTTCACCACTGTTCCTTCCTTGGACCACTTTTGATAGATACTGACCACTGCAGACCGGGAACACCCCACAAGAGCTGCAGTTTTGGAGATGCTCTGATCCAGTGGTCTAGCCATCACAATTTGGACCTTTGTCAAACTCTCTCAAATCCTTACACTTGTCCATTTTTCCTGCTTCTAACACATCAACTTTGAGGACAAAATGTTCACTTGCTGCCTAATATATCCCACCCACTAACAGGCGCCATGATGAGGAGATTATCAGTCTTATTCACGTCACCTCTCACTGCTTATAATGTTATGTTTGCTCGGTGTATGCTTTACACATATCTATTTAACATATCTATTTCATTCAGTCAAAGTTATTTTGGTTTGATTAGCTTTCTTTATCCAGAAATCATGCAAACGTTTACACTCGACTGTAAACAGACTTTATTTTTACACTCATGAAGCTGTTATAAAACAAATCATAAGGACTCACCATTTCTGAAAAGGAGCTTTGAATTCAAGACCTAAAAGGTGTCCAGACACAGACGTCATGCACACAGTAACATTCTGTAATGAAATAAACAGAGAGAGAGAAATAGAATAAGACAGAGAGAGAGAGAGAGAGAGAGAGAGAGAGAGGATGAGACAGACAGAGAGAGAGAGAGAGAGAGAGAGAGAGAGAGAGAAATAAAGGATGAGACAGACAGAGAGAGAGAGAGAGAGAGAGAGAGAGAGAGAGAGAGAGAAATAAAGGATGAGACAGAGTGTGTGTGTGTGAGAGAGAGAGAGAGAGAGAGAGAGAGAAAGGATGAGAGACAGAGAGAGAGAGAGAGAGAAATAAAGGATGAGACAGAGAGTGTGTGTGTGTGTGTGAGAGAGAGAGAGAGAGAGAGAGAGAGAGAGAGAGAGAGAGAAATAAAGGATGAGACAGAGAGTGTGTGTGTGTGTGTGAGAGAGACAGAGAGAGAGAGAGAGAGAGAGAGAGAGAGAGAGAGAGAGAAAGGATGAGACAGACAGAGAGAGAGAGAGAGAGAGAGAGAGAGAGAGAAATAAAGGATGAGACAGAGAGTGTGTGTGTGTGTGTGTGAGAGAGACAGAGAGAGAGAGAGAGAGAGAGAGAGAAAGGATGAGACAGAGAGAGTGTGAGAGTGTGTGAGAGAGAGAGAGAGAGAGAGAGAGAGAGAGAGAGAAATAAAGGATGAGAGAGAGAGAGAGAGAGAGAGAGAGAGAGAGAGAGAGAGAGAGAGAAATAAAGGATGAGACAGAGAGTGTGTGTGTGTGTGTGAGAGAGACAGAGAGAGAGAGAGAGAGAGAGAGAGAGAGAGAGAGAGGGAGAGAGAAAGGATGAGACAGAGAGAGTGTGAGTGTGTGAGAGAGAGAGAGAGAGAGAGAGAGAGAGAGAGAGAAATAAAGGATGAGTCAGAGAGAGTGTGTGTGTGTGAGAGAGAGAGAGAGAGAGAGAGAGAGAGAAAGGATGAGACAGACAGAGAGAGAGAGAGAGAGAGAGAGAGAGAGAGAGAGAAATAAAGGATGAGACAGAGAGTGTGTGTGTGTGTGTGAGAGAGACAGAGAGAGAGAGAGAGAGAGAGAGAGAGAGGGAGAGAGAAAGGATGAGACAGAGAGAGTGTGAGAGTGTGTGAGAGAGAGAGAGAGAGAGAGAGAGAGAAATAAAGGATGAGTCAGAGAGAGTGTGTGTGTGTGAGAGAGAGAGAGAGAGAGAGAGAGAGAGAGAGAGAGAGGGAGAGAGAAAGGATGAGACAGAGAGAGTGTGAGAGTGTGTGAGAGAGAGAGAGAGAGAGAGAGAGAGAGAGAGAGAAATAAAGGATGAGTCAGAGAGAGTGTGTGTGTGTGAGAGAGAGAGAGAGAGAGAGAGAGAGAGAGAGAGAGAGAGAGAAAGGATGAGACAGAGAGAGTGTGAGAGAGAGAGAGAAACAAAGGATGGGACAGAGAGAGTGTGAGAGAGAGAGAGAAACAAAGGATGGGACAGAGAGAGTGTGAGAGAGAGAGAGAAACAAAGGATGGGACAGAGAGAGTGTGTGTGTGAGAGAGAGAGAGAGAGAGAGAGAGAGAGAGAGAGAAATGAAGGATGAGACAGAGAGTGTGTGTGTGTGTGTGTGAGAGAGAGAGAGAGAGAGAGAGAGAAATAAAGGATGAGACAGAGAGTGTGTGTGTGTGTGTGAGAGAGAGAGAGAGAGAGAGAGAGAGAGAGAGAAATAAAGGATGAGACAGAGAGTGTGTGTGTGTGAGAGAGAGAGAGAGAGAGAGAGAGAGAGAGAGAGAGAGAAATAAAGGATGAGACAGAGAGTGTGTGTGTGTGAGAGAGAGAGAGAGAGAGAGAGAGAGAGAGAGAGAGAGAAAGAAATAAAGGATGAGACAGAGAGTGTGTGTGTGAGAGAGAGAGAGAGAGAGAGAGAGAGAGAGAGAGAGAGAGAGAGAGATTGAGATTAGACTGGTCTGAACAGCTGATTCCTGTACCTGTGTGACTGTAGATGACGGAGCACTTACCTGTCCAAAGAGATTATATTCATACTCGTATATCTTGTTGTAGACTGAGTATCCTTCTCTCTGTAAAGTAAACACACACTTGGTGAGCATGTCATCATAAGCACCAGGGTCCAGTGGTCATTATCATGACAGTAACAGACACACTCACTCTTCTGGACCTGCCACTGGACATGATCTCTGCGATGCCTTTGGCTGCATCGTTTTTCTCAGCGACGCAAAGCACCTTCTTAATCTGAGTTCTTCTGATCATACTACAGGATATGGAGCGACAACCACAACTCTGAGCTGCCAGTCGAGATAATAACCTTCCAATAAGGACCATCACCACCATCTACAGAGCTGCTGCGCGAGACGGCGCGTGCTCGAACAGGCCATGGCGGAGAGTCTGCATCAAAACAAGGGCACTTTGTTGTCACTGTAGCGGGCTAGCTAACAACGGAACAAAGTTCGAGTAAAAGCAACTGCTAGAATGAAACTTTCCATAAAGTAGACGGAGAACTATGGAATATATTGAAGAGTTTAAAAACATCAGTGTGTGTATCAAAGGTGATGAAATGTTTTCAGGAATGTTGCAGAAGTGTTATCGAGAACTTTCCAAATTCGGCGCCTGCCTCAAACTGTCGTAAAACTGCAGTACAAAACGTGTTTCCGGTACAGATCGAGTAGTGACAGTTTATCAAATATACTACTTTATTAAGATCGAGACAAGACCATATAGCCTCGTTTGATGTTCTATAAAAGTGTAAAAGGCTTGTCATTTGCATTCAAACAATATATTTATTTGTATTTAAATTATTTACACCCAACCGTACGCGCCATTCTGACGTAGGGGGGCGTACCGGAAGACGTACTCCGGTTATCTGATCTTCACACACCATGCAGCGATTTTTTGGCATGGATATGATATTTGAATCATGTGAACTAGCAAAAATATATATGGCAGAATTTTTACATTTTTAAAACTAGCATTGAATTTAATAAACACAACAACACGTTAAAAAAAACACAAAGAAATACGCGACTCATTTAATGTTTAATAAAATAAATAGAAATGTCGCTGAAATATATTCAACTGCGGAATATCAGGAATTTTCCGAATTCGGCGGCTAGTGTTTACTGTCGTAAAACTGCCGTAAAGTACTCGATCGCGCATTTTATTCCCCTCGATAATTCATCAAATATATCCACTTCAAAAAGAGCGAAGCAGGAACTAATACTCTCTTTTTAACATCTACAAAAGTGTAAAATGCTTGTCATTAATATTTAAATGATAGATTTTAATTTAATCGTGGACTTCCGGGTGGACGAAATCATTTTTGACGTAGTGCGTACCGGAAAATGTACGCGGACGTTCTCGTTTATCTGATCTTCATATAAAAACCTGACGATTTTCGGCATGGGTATGATATGTAAATCATGTAACCTGTCCTGATTTACTGGTACGCCCATTATCGTTATTATATTTTTTCAGTATGGCTGCTGAGACTGGCAGGATGCAGGATGTGTGCTGTGGATGAAGTGAAGCTTGGGACGGTTTGGTAAATATGTCAGTGTCAGCTTTGGAGCCGGATATTGTAGTTGTGCTGTAAGGATAATTTCGTGTGTAATTGTTCATTCTCGCGTTTATGGAGCTATAATTAGGCCCAGTGATCGGAACCAAAGTGTCCAGTTCTCTTCCCCAGGTGTAGTGTCCAGAGTCCAGCTCTCTCCACCAGTCCACCTGATGTAGTGTGTAGTGTCCAGCTGCTCCTCTGGCTCTGGTGTAGTGTCTAGTGTCCAGCTCTCTCTAACTGATGTAGTGTGTAGTGTGTAGCTGTCCAGTGTCCAGTTCTCTCCACCTGTTATGATGTGTAGTGTGTAGTTTCCAGTTGCGCCTCTGGCTCTGGTGTAGTGTGTAGTGTCCAGTTGCGCCTCTGGCTCTGGTGAAGTAGGAGATTTCTTCTAATGTCGCTTCTAACACTCCGAGAAGATGATCGGATCCCCAGATGTGGTGGCATTTACCAAAGAAGATGATTTTGGAGATTCGTACACAGACCCGTGCTCGCTCCCAGAGGAGTTCTCTGTGCCTTTGTTTCCTCATGCAAACGTCAATCCGTGGTTAAAAACCTCCTATGCAAAATTCTCCAAGGATTTCATCCTTATCTCTGAGTTCTCAGAGCAGGTGGGACCACAGCCATTACTCACAATTCCAGATGATCCAAAAGTGTGTGGGACGTTTGACCTCAATTACTTCTCCCTGCGCATCATGTCTGTGGACTACCAGGCTTCGTTTGTGGGACATCCACCAGGCACCAGCTACCCCAAGCTCAATTTTGTCGAGGACTCCAAAGTCGTCCTCGGCGATTCCAAGGAAGGGGCATTTGCCTACGTGCATCACCTGACCCTCTATGACTTGGAGGCGCGCGGCTTCGTACGTCCTTTTTGCATGGCTTATATTTCAGCAGACGAGCGAAAGATCATGCAGCAGTTCCAGCTGCTCTCGTCCGGCTTTTCCAGGGCTTCCGAGTGCTTAAAATCAGGGAACAGAAAGGCCTTTGCAAATGAATTGGAAAAGAAACTGAGAGACCTGGAATACACCAGATCCGTCCTGCACAAAGAGACCGAGATGCAGAAAACCAACAGCGGCTGTTACTCCACACAGGTTATCGAGAAAGCTAATGAACTGGCAAACGTAGAAAAATCTATTTACGAGCATAAAGATTTGCTGAGGCAGATCACTTCATATCCTAACAGTAAAAGGGGAGACGCCGATCAGGTGCAGTGCGAGCCGGATCACGGAGCCGAGGCGAGCAAGGTTGACCACACGCTGTCTAATCATTCCGGACATGAGGAGAAACATGGGGGGACAGATAGCGAGAGTCAGCACCCGTCTTACGTCCCCCAGCTTATTAAAGCAAAATCTGCTAAATGTTTCGATAAACGCTTAAAAACCCTGGAGGAACTCTGTGAATCTGACTTTTTCCTTCAGACCATGGACCAACTGAACGCAATCGAGAAGAGCTTCAGAGGCGATCTTTGCTTCATTTACACCAGCCAGGTTGACCGAGCTCTCTTGAGGAACCAGAAGATCACCAGTTTTCTTTTTGAGTCGGAACGAGACGACGACGAAGAAGACGAAGGCAGCTCCAGGAACTTTTATGACCCAAACCTTACTGCACATCACGCTTCGTCCAACTTCACCTGTGAGCCAGTGAGCCTGGACTCTTACGCCGATGACGTGGAGAGAAGTCAAAATAGGCTGGTTCTCGAAATGGTGGATGGACATCTGGAGTCCAGTACCTCAGATGTTACGCAGGAAACCTCGGAAGACGCCAATGACACTGAAATGAAAGGGAGTTTCAGCAGTGACCGGAGCGTCGAGGCGTTTATAACTCTTAGTCCCGGAAATCCCGATGTTTTTTCAAAGATGAGCACCAGCAGTGTGACTGGTCCTGTAACCTCCTCATCTGAGGAACAAGGAAATGTTCTGTCTGTCGCTGCTGCTGCTGGAAAGACGTCATCGTTGCCAGAATGTGAATCAGAGCTGAATCACGGCGACATGTTTGAAACTGGAAATCTAGTTCAAATGGATACGGCGTGTTGTATGGGACAAGATGGTTTCCTCTACGAGGAGCCTTTAGCTGAACCGGTAGAGGAATGCTGCGAGGACACAGTGGTGAAGAGTGAGCCTCTGTCCCTGCTTCAGAGAGACCCTGCGCTACAAGCCGACTACATCTTCAGAGAGTCTTTGCTGACTGTTCCGAGGCCCAGTATGGGGTTGATGCTTCCTGAACTCAACCCCAGCTCCGTGTCAGAGGATATGGTGAAAATGAACGTGGAGGACACTTCTGACAACGCCAGTCACTTGAGCACCTCCACTAGCTCGGACAGAGCAGCCTCACCCTTCACCTACGGCAGTCCAGTCACGCTCAGGCAGAAGAAGAAGGCAGGCCACAGCGCACTGCGGTTCATCAGGCAGTACCCATTTGCTCAGCAAGCCATTTTCTGCCTTCTGAGTGGAAGAACGCTGGTGGTTCTGGGAGCTGATGAAGGCACTGTGAGGAAGCTGGTGAACGCCTTGCTGATTTTCGTGCCCAATCTCGGCAAGTATGGAGAAAGCGTGCAGCCCTGGATTTCCACCTCCTTTCAGCTGAGCGACCTTCAGCGATGGAAACTCATTGGATTGCAGAGGTATGATGTCACCAGCTCTATTGCACTTATTGATGAAAAACTGCTGCTACAAAAATTCAGATTAAATTATTATTGGTGTTCTCAAATAGCACTGATATTTACATTTATATTTGATGCTAAATTCTGTAATTTGTAATAAATTAATATCAATCTGGCACCAGTTTTTAAATTCTACTCCACTTTTTATAATGGATAGCACAGACGGGTTGAGTTGTTCAGGTTGAGTTGTGGAGGGTTGGGGTTGAGTGTTACGGTTGAGTTGTGGAGGGTTGAAGTTGAGTTATGGGGGTTATGGTTGAGTTGTGGAGGGCTGGGGTTGAGTTGTAGAGGGATAGGGTAGGGCTTGAGTGGGTTGAGGAGTGGAGGGTTGCAGTTAAGTAGTGGAGGGTTGGGATTAAATGTGGATGGTTGTGTTTGAGTTTTAGGATTGAGTAGTGGAGGGTTGGGGTTGAGTTGTGGAGGATTCGGGATGGTTGGGGTTGAGTTAGGGAGGGTTAGGGTTGAGTTGTGGAGGGTTGATGTTGAGTTGTGGAGGGTTGGGGTTGAGTTGGGGAGGGTTAGGGTTGAGTTGGGGGAGATGTGTGGTAGGTTTTAATGTCGTTATTTAATGTTGTTGGCAGTGAATTGAATTTTTCTTGCTTATTTATGTTAAGACTTATTTATGTATTTAATATTAGATTTAATTCCGCATTTCTGTTATTATTGGGATTAGTAATTGGACGTCCTGTCATGTATAACTGATTGTGAAATTTTCTGTTTGTGTTTAAATGATGTATTTTTGCAGTTGCACATTTCATCAATTAAAAGGATGTGAAAAAGGATACAGATTATGCTTATTCTTACTCTTATTCTTCTTATTAATGATTTGTTCATCAGAAGTATCGGCCTCTGATCACTACTTTGTATTCTTGACGTTCCCGAATAATTGTAGCAGATAGTGGAAAGCTTTCCAAGAAGATTGGAGCTTTATATGTTCATATTACAACTGCAACAGATGAGACATTCAACAAGCCGCACAAATGTCCATGATGGTCAGGTGTCCACAAACATTTGGCTACATGGCTGATGATGGATTATACAGCATGTCTTTTTTTTGTCCTTCAGGGTGGGTTCTCCAGCAGGTTCCAGCTTGCTCCATTCCCTGAGCCGCTACAGCCGATATATCGGCATCCTGGACTGCGACAACAAGACGCTCCGATGCCCCGCCTACAAAGGAACGTTAATGGGTCACATGGCAGACCACAGGACGCAGATCAAGCGAGGCAGCACCTACTATCTCCACGTGCAGAGCATATTAACTCAGCTGACAGCGAAGGCCTTCCTTTACACTTTCTGCCATCACCTTCACCTGCCCGTCAGCACAGACCAGGACGCCGACTCTGTGGTACAGCGCAGGACTAGTTTCTTGTTGCAGCTCGGCTACACCGAGGAGGAAAGTAAAATAATCCGCTTCTTCAGCGAGCTCATCAAGCAACATTACCTTCAGGGGCCTTTAAAAGGGGTCAGCCAGTCTTACTTCAGTTTCACTTATACCACCAGCTATTTGTATAAAATCTGAATGTGCTCTTTGTTCATATAAGTTTCATATTTTTTCCTTTTCTGGCACCTCTGCTGAAATCAGGAGACCAAGAAAATTTGAATGTATTTGATTCCAGTGTTTTTCTTTCTTTTACAATTCGGTCATTAGGTTCTGTGTGGTCAGTTGTCCTGAGTGTGGTTGTGAATGTCTCTGATGTTGTCTGATGTCTAGTTCAACAATGGACACAAAAAGTATTTCCTGAACAGCCAGTCTAGATCGAAAGTGAGGTCAGCTGACAAGAACCGACCGATTGTTTTTGGACAGCGTTTGGATTTGTGAAATTTTTCTGAAATGAATCTTCTTCTATTGTGAACAGAATGTGAAAACGTAAGATGGCATTTATGGCACAATGGCATTTATGTTGTAAGATTTTGCCGTAGACGTGCTCTTTAACCTCATGTACTGATTTCTCATGTGATTTATAAACTATTTCCATGAAAATCCAAGATCTTAGTGCAGTAAATAATTCATCTGTTCATGACTTTCTGGTGGTCGATGCTGTAAACTACTGACTCAAACGCTCGATTCAGCGCCGTCCTGTTCAAATATGTCTCCTGTCTTTCTCTTTATTCCACTGTACAACTACTGTTTTTTGCAAAAATAAATGAACACGATTTTTGAGAACAGATCAAAGTTTTAGCAGGAAAACTGCCAGATTTTTTTTGTTTTAACCCTGCTTTAACATCCTCCAGTTTAAAGAAAGTTCTGCATGGGGAAAAAAAAAATTGTTCAGTAGTGGAGAAGTGTTAGATGACATCCTGCATGTTTGGAAAAAACGGCCAGGCGAATGACATGGCAGCACTCGTTTCTATCTTACACACAGATTTCGTTCAGTCTGGGGTACAGTGATGATTACGTTGTCTAAGTGTTGTGTGCAAATAGTGCGAGCATGAGTAACTTGATGAAGTGGCTTTTTGTTTTGTTCTTTTTTTGTTTAAGAAACAATCATGGTGAGTTAAAAGGACATGGTGATGATCGTTTCCCCTCCCAACACACACACACACACACACACACACACACACACCACTCAGTATGTTAACATCACCTTGACGCTATGCTTACTGCTGCATGATGCTTTCTAATGGCCACCGATTTTCACTTGTAACTTATCTTGCTTTCCATTTGTAATCTATCATCGCTAACCTCCGTGAAGACGAGTCTTAAAAATATCCTATATGTGACACGCATTCTGATGAATGTTAAGAAGCCATACCATACTGTACATTATGTATTTAATTATGTAATGATGCTTCTTATTTTTGATTTTTTTAACCACTTTCCTTTTACATAAACTTTCTTTTTTTTCCCAAATCAAAACTTGGAAGATTGTTGCTCACTAGAGTACATCGAACGTATTGTGATATTTGTCTGGGGTGCAGTAAAATGTTGTGTTTTTATTTAAAAAATTACGATCTGTGAATGTTTAAGTGATTTTTTTCTCTCTAGGGCATTATTCAAGTATGTTGAGTCATTGCCCGCTATGTTTTTCTGCCTTAAAGGTTCATTAAAATATTACTAATTTGATGTTGTGAAGTGGAGTCTTCTTATCATCATATACACTGGATATAAATATATATATATATATATATATATATATATATATATATATATATATATATAGTTTAAGTGGTCAGGCATAATATTATGACCACCTGTCTAATATTGTGTCGGTCCCCCTTTTGCTGCCAAAACAGCCCTGACCCGTCAAGGCATGGACTCCACTAGATCCCTGAAGGTATGCTGTGGGAACTGGCACCAAGTTTTTAGCAGCAGATTCTTAAAATCCTGTAAGTCGTAAGGTGGGGCCTCCATGGGCTCCACCTCATGACTTACAGGACTTAAAGGATACTTTTGATAGATACTGACCACTGCAGACCGGGAACACCCCACAAGAGCTGCAGTTTTGGAGATGCTCTGATCCAGTGGTCTAGCCATCACAATTTGGTCCTTGTCAAGCTCACTCAATTCCTTACGCTTGTCCATTTTCCCTGCTTCTAACATCAACTTTGAGGACAAAGTGTTCACTTGCTGCCTAATATATCCCACCCACTAACAGGTGCCTTGATGAGGAGATCATCAGTGTCATTCACGGCACCTCTCAGTGGTCATAATGTTATGCCTGATTGGTATATATTGGTAGAGATGTGGGAAATATGAAATAGATGATAAAACATTTGTGTTGAGGAATTGAAGGAATGGTTAATTATAAATATAAAGAAAAAGCAAAATTAAACCGTACCAAATCACATATTTCTGTTAGGAGTCGATTCAGTTCATGATACCAGGTTGAAGATTTGATATTGTCTGAATACTGTGAACACAATGTGAATGAAAATATGACTTTTATTTTTATTTCTGAATCATAGATAATGCAAAACTTTGTCTGTATCATAACACATCATTATAAACTGATAAAATGACACTATAACATGTTTTTTCCTCACATTTACATCACAGTTAAAGTTTAAGGTAAGTTTTATAGATATAGACAGGAACAGAGAATGAGGTTTAGGCTCATAGCTCAGGCAATCCAGGGATGGGGAATTTTCCAGCGAAAGC
Source organism: Hemibagrus wyckioides (assembly GCF_019097595.1). NCBI lineage: Eukaryota > Metazoa > Chordata > Actinopteri > Siluriformes > Bagridae > Hemibagrus > Hemibagrus wyckioides. Next base: position 5,283,588 of record NC_080733.1, on the reverse strand, counting down.
CTCAACCACATCTTGGATTTCTTTGACTCTTTTTTGATAGTTCTCATCCTGAGCCAGAGTTTCCTTGAACTCCTTGAAAGTAGATTTGGGGTTCATGTTGGTCTGGATCTCCACAGCCAACTGAATGCCTAATAACACACAGATAAATATAACAGTAATGCTTGTGCATGTAAACAGTTTTATATTTCAAAACACAGTTCACTCACCTCTGTGCAGTAATTCTGCCACTAGGCAAAAATCTTCCTCTACTAGCCCTCGTGATGTGAGCGCAGGTGTCCCTAATCGGAGGCCAAAGGGATGCAGTACACTATCCCCTGCAGTAAAGATCATGTATATACATATGTAAAGAAAATCAACTTATTAAAAATTTACATGTAATTTTTTATGTAAATCTGCCAAAAAGCAATAGCCTGTGATGTCTATGATGGACTGCAGGATGTGTTATTCAGGTGCAGTGCAATCTAATGCCTGCAAATTTGCTAACTTTTCAAACAACTGAATGCATTAGAGATGGTTATAAAGTGGCACCTGGGCAAGGGCTGCTGTTACAGATAATGGCGCAGTCCTGTAGCACCTTCTCTACCCTTAATCCATCAATTCCGTTCGGACGAAGGTCGAGCAAGAAAAGATGATTATCCGTACCCCCTGAATGCAGATGCAGATAAGACTAATACAGTTAAGTTAGATAAATAAATGAGACAATGTGAGTTCTTCTCAATTTCTAAAATATTCTGAGAAAATACTCAGCATACTATGACCAGGCATAACATTATGACCACCTGCCTAAATTTGTGTTGGTACCTTTTTTCTGCCAAAACAGCCCTGACCCGTCCTGCACTGTGTATTCTGACACCTTTCTATCAGAACCAGCATTAACTTCTTCAGCAATTTGAGCAACAGTAGCTCGCCTGTTGGATCGGACCACGCAGTCCAGCCTTCGCTCCTTACGTGCATCAGTGAGCCTTGGCCGCCCATGACCCTGTCACCGGTTCACCACTGTTCCTACCTTGGACCACTTTTGATAGATACTGACCACTGCAGACCGGGAATATCCCACAAGAGCTGCAGTTTTGGAGATGCTCTGATCCAGTGGTCTAGCTATCAAAATTTAGCCCTTCATCAAAATCCTTACGCTTGCCCATTTTTCCTGCTTCTAACACATCAACTTTGAGGACAAAATGTTCACTTGCTGCCTGATATATCCCACCCACTAACAGGTGCCATGATGAGGAGATCATCAGTGTTATTCACTTCAGTAATAATCAGTGTTAATTTACTACTGTCAGTGCTCGTAATGTTATGCCTGATCGGTGTATATCATGGAAAGCAATAAATAATGTAAATAAAATCATTTTAGATACTCTGTGATCATTGTTAAAGTTGACAAAAATCTCTTCTTGGTCTGTCCAGAAACAAAGCAGGTTGTGATGTCACTACCATGAACACATTTGCATATGTAAATCTGTAGCAGACAAAACTGTATAACAGACACTATTTATCTTTCACAGTTTATCCCTATATTATACCTATAAAGATTTATAGAAGTTATAAGTAGTAGAGACATGAAAATAAAACTATAACAGCAGTCTGTTTAACGTTAAGAATAAAGAATAGAAGAGAATAAAGTTGTGATAATCTTGAATAAACGTTAAAAAATGAGAGACAAAAGACCGGTACAGGCTTTTCTTTTCTCGTGGCCAGAGAAGCAAATCCATAAATCATCCAACTTTCTGAATCAATCACTCAGTTTACATATTAACCAGACAATTTGCATAATAATAACTTATTAATATATAACAAGATCAGTGATGAAGAGGTTACATCATTTTTATCAGTATTACATGCCACAACTCACACATTATTACTTGTATAATCCTTATAAGCAGCACTCAGGGTCAATGATTTTCTCTGAGTTTCTCCTTCCTCACTTCCCCATGTCTTATTACTCGAATCAGCAGAAGACCCAATGCTGTTGAAGACCCACTTCACATCTCCTGTGTAGTAATTAATATTAAGCCAAATGTCCTGTAAGTATTATGACCTAGGAACGTCTCAGTACACCCCTTATGATCACACACGGCAAAATGCTCTTGTAGAACCCTGCAGTATTATGCTTTAATATAAAAGGAAATCATCTTTGCTTCACAGACAGCATTGTCTACATTCATCAGTACAGTCAGTCTAACAGCAACTCGTCCTTCAGGTTTTCATAATGCCGCATCACTCTGGTATTTAAGACAAAAACAAGTGCAGAAATATTTTCAGCACTGCTCTGTCTCTGTAGAAAATTTGTGAAAAGCGTTCATAGCTTCCTGGCTCAGAGTGATCTCAGGTGATGATGGTTAGCAAATCTTCCTCACTACTATTTCACCATTTTCCTCATACATTCTGTACATGTACACATCATTTACTGTTACATGACTATGTTCCAACTTTGATTCATTCCAGCTGTCTTTCTCTGCCTTTAACAATGAAACAGGAAGCCTCTTTTCTCACTGGCTGACCTCTTCTCATAGATCACACCTTTGGCTGCAACATGTTTGGTGACTGAATTTTCCTCTAATGTCACTGCTGGGGTATTGAATAATATTATTAAATATTCTTATACTATAACTGTTGTCGACAATCTTGAGAGCTTGTTTGAAAGATCAGCCAATCTGATCAACATTCACGTTACTATAGCATTATATAACTTTCTAACATTTTGTTGCTAAATGTACAACAGTACATTTGTACATTTGAGGGGCAGTGGTAGCTCAAGTGGTTAAGGCTCTGGGTTGAGGATCAGGGTTCAAGCCCCAGCACCACCAAGCTCCACTGTTGGGCAATTGAGCAAGGCCCTTAACCCTTCCTGCTCCAGGGGGGCTGTATCATAGCTGCCCCTGAGCTCTGACCCCAACTTCCTCAGCTGGGATATGTGGAGAAAATGTACTGTAATGTAAGTGTGGCAATAATAACGGCTTCATGCCCTTAGTTCAGTACAAATTCAAAGCACACACAAACTAATAAAATATGTTTCTGCTGGAAATAATTAACATAAAACTCACCTGTAACAATTTTGTAGCCCTTTTCTATTAAAGAAGAGGCTAAACTTCTGCAATTTGCCAGAACTTGTAGCTGGTAGGCCTTGAATTCTGGAGTCAGTGCCTGCTTCAGTGCTATAGCCACTCCTACGCAAAAAAAACCCAAGAATAATATGCAATCCAACAAAATATTTCTGTTTTATTTGTTTATTTGGAACACTGAAAGTGCTTGATAATATTTTAGCAGGAGGATATGCAAGAGAACTATTTCTCATAGCCACAAGTAAATATGGATTTAAATGCTAATCATAATATTATCACTTAAAACACCAAGAAAACCTGTAATGATTATACAGAATAAAAATTCATAACTAGTCACCTGCAATGGAATGGAAGTGACATCCTCCCTGCAGTCTGTGCAACACAGCTTCACAGATCGATCTCTCCAGGTTGTAAAGAGTTTCCTTTCCTGTTTTTTCATCCACACTGCGCACACCTAATAGGTAGATGTGTTAGCTGATATCACAGGAAATAAAGCAGATCAAATCAGACCATATGCTTAGTCCCGAAGAAACAACCTTTCCGGTAAAATATGGCTCCAGCTTTGCAGGCTCTCAGGGTCTTATAAGTGGAGGTGGAAACAATATCGCAGTAATCAAAGGGGGATGGAACTAATCCAGCAGCAACCAGTCCACTGATGTGTGCCATGTCACCCAGCAGGAAAGCTCCGTTCTCATCTGCGACCTTCCGCAGACGACCGTAATCCAGGTTACGTGAGTAGGAGCTGGGACCTATGAGAATAAGATAAGGTAGAAATAAATGCAAAAATTATTCATAGAAAAAAATAGAAGAATTCCACTTCCCCCAAGAAGGCTGAAAACATCTGAACTGATATGTCCTTGAAAACAGACAGAATTGTGTGTCTAAGTGATTTGCTGTGATTTTCCTTGGTATAATATTTCAGCAATAAGACTAACCTGCAATGATTAGTTTTGGCTTGAATAAACGAGCACTTTCCTCTAGTTGGTTGTAATCAATGTAACCAGTCTCTTGGTTGACCTAGAAATAGGTAAAAGCTGCAATATCAATGATACAAAACAATATAAAAAATATGCAATATGGCTACCTGACTAATCACACCCATATGTGCTTATTGAACATCCTATTTAGACTTAGTCACTCTTTGCCCTTAGTCTTCTGTTAAGCCTTCTACTAGATATTAGAGCGTGACTGTGGGGATTAGTGATCGTTCAGCTACAAGAGCATTAGTGAGATCAGATACTGAGTGAGGAGGTCTGGGGTTCAGTCGGTGTTCCAGTTCATCCTGAAGGTGTTCAGTGGGGTTGAGTCAGAGTCAGGGCTCAGTGCAGGACACTCCAGTTCTTCCACTCCAACCTTAACACACCATGTCTCCATGGAGCTCTGTGCTTTGTGTACAGGTTTATTGTGATGCTGGATCAAGGTTTGAGTTTCAGAGAAGGGAAATTATAAAGCTACAGCATACAGAGACGATCTAGAGATCTGTCCAGATAGACTCAGGATAATTATGCCTTACACATTAGTGAACACCAAATAAACAATACCTTGTAAGACTCTGATTCAAAGAAAAGGGAGGCGACAGAGAATTTCTCCTTGTCCAATATAAATCCATGGCTCCAGTGGCCACCATCACCGGGATCAAGCCCCATGATCCTCCCATGAGGCTCCACTACAGATATATACACGGCAAAGTTGGCAAGTGATCCTGAAAAGACCAGGAGTTTATGAGTAACCTTGGTGTTTTAAGACTAACCCTCTCAAAACACCACATACACAAACCTACCAGAATAAGGCTGTACATTAACACCCCATTTTTCTGGATCAAGTCCATAAACCTCCAGTGCTCTTTTCTGACAAAGACGCTCCAGTTCATCCACACTGTCTGCGTTGCCAGAGTATCGAAGACTATTAATGCAAAAGTATTATTATTAAAAGTAACATATAGGATGTAAAATAAACGAATGATAAATGAAAATGAAAAAATGTAGTCACCTTCGTTGAGCAAATTTGTTGGTTAGGCACGAGCTCAGGACCTCTGAAACAGCACGACTGGTAAAGTTCTCAGATGCAGTAAGTGATAAACTGTATGTCTGTCTCCTCTTCTCCTTCTGAATGATGTTAAATACCTATTGACAGGTTTTTATTTGTTATAATGTTGAAAATGTTACTTATCTATGTAACTGTAGTATGAAAAGCCAGGTACAACATGAATCACCTGGATACCTCTTTGTCAGCATGTGCACCCATGTTGAAACCTTCCTAAAGGGTTGGTTTAATAAATTAATATGGGAATCATACAGTCATGAAACTTTCTTGTCAAGCTGGAACAGGCTCATTCATCGCATCTAACGCACTATATTGTGCTATGTAACTTGGAAGGTCTCAAGAATACATGCACACACATCCAAGGAGATATTCAGGTGATTCTGATCATCCCTAGAGGTTAATAGGAGTGAAAAGGAATTGCACAATGATGCACATAATGTAATCATTACCATCAAATTTGCTGCAATTTGCTATATTTTCTGTATAATGGTAACTAAGTTACTCACCTCTGGATCATTAGTGCTGAGAGACTCCTGCATCATACAGTCATGTGACTCTCGTGTACTCTTGCTTATGTAATAATTAACATTAGTAATTTCTGTCTTCTTGCTGTTCGATAGAAAATAGCACAAAGTAGAAACGAAGTCATTTATTTCTGTAGGTTTAAAATTTACACATTTAAAATGAACCAGTAATAAATAAAGTGTTGGCAGTACGATGGCTTAGTGGTTAGCACTGTTGCCCCACAGCAAGAAGGTCCTGGGTCCGAATCCCGGGTTTGAACAGGCGGGGGCATGTTCTCCCTGTGCCCGTGTGGGTTTACTGTGGGTACTCTGGTTTCCTCCCACAGTCCAAAAACATGTACATTAGGTTGATTGGTAATTCTAAATTGCCCATAGGAGTGTGTGTGTGGTTGTCTGTCTATATGTGTGGCCCTGTGATGGACTGGTGACCTGTCCAGGGTGTACCCCTGCCTTTCACCCAATGTGTCCTGGGATAGGCTTCAGCAGATTCCTGTGACCCTGATTAGGGATAAAGCGAGTATAGAAAATGGATGGATGGAAATAATGTGTCTAAGGAGTTTGTTAACAGTGGTGGGCCGTCAGGGCCAGCAAGGCCTTCTCTGCTGGCCTAAACAGCAGTGATCTGAATCACAGACTTGCATTTTAATATATTTAATATATTTTTCCATAAATGTGTATTAAATTATTCCCAATAGTCTATTCTCTACATTTCATAGCTTTTCTCTCGGTTGCGCTGCTTCCGGTAGTGTATATTTATGATAAGAGTATTTATCCAATCATATTTCAGCCAGTGGATGACATCATGTGTTGCCAGGGTGAAAGAAATCTGCCTTAAGGCCTTCAGAATCAATAGTGGAGGCACCTGTAGCTTAAAATAAGTGGCAATCGAGAAATTGTTACCTTAACCAATCAGATTTCGAGTTGGTGTCACTGGGGCCATCTAGCAGGCATACGATTACGTCAGCAATTTCCCGTCCTTTGATTGGATAATTGGAGTAGTCAGAGGCAGCGAACCGCACATATACATTGTTTCTATATTCACTGCGTCTCATTTCGAATGCTGCGTCCTCCGGAGATTGCAGTTTGCTGCATACGTCATCAAGAATGTCTTTTTTGTGAAAAGTAACCGTAATGAAATTAACTATTCCTTGTGAGGTGTGAAATACTGTAGACTAATTTCTTTTTACTTTGTTATTTAACGGTTGATTAGTATCTACTGCCGTGGCGTCCAGGGGAGATTCTAGAATTTTCATTTAAGGTGGGCTCAGCCCCCAATGAGGGTGTAATAGTAAAAATAAAATAAAATAAAATAAAATAAAATAAAATAAAATAAAATAAAATAAAATAAAATAAAATAAAATAAAGGATGGTAGGATGGTAAACTTATTGCAGCATTCCACTGTATTTGCATAGATGTGTATAACATTTGAGTACTGAACAAGCCAAATACAAGTCTTCCTGATCACACACACACACACACTTGTCCTCTGATCCTCGCTCTGCGATGCCAGGGTCTACGGATTGAAGAAGGGCTGAAAGTCTGCCGCCGTTTTCATATGAAATTTAAAGGGGACTGAGGCCCACCAATTTGTGTACAGTTTATGGAGAATCGCAGAATTTTAGGAGGGCTGAGTAGAAATGTTAGAGGGGGCTAAAGCCCCGCTAAAAATGGCCTAGCGACGCCCATGGTGGTGTCATAATGATGGTATAGAAGTGGATTAATTCAAGAAGAACACCAGTGAAGGCCTAGGTATGAAATGCATGGCCTGCCACTGTTTGTTACAATACCTTCAGTAATCTTTTGTAACCATGTCATAATTTATATTTATAGTCATTTATAAAAGCACATTATCATAAAAGAGACATTATTTAGAGCATAGATTTACAGGCTCAATTAGGAGGATGAGTAGGAAACTTCCAAACAACACATTTCTTGTGTAAATGCTTCCATGAATGTTTATGAATCTAACCATTCGCATCAGCTTGAAGCACAACATCTGCTCTTAAAAATCACTGTACAAATAAAATTAAATTCAATGGCAATGACCACCAATAAGTTAGATGTTAGATGCGTGTAGTATTAAGTCTAGAAATTAAGCAGCATTTAGTGTAGGTTTTTTTTTTTATTTGAAGGTAGTGTGGTGGAGTAGCATAAAATAAAATTCTATCAACCCAGCACATTTTTAGATTCCCCACTAGGGTCAATTTCTTCAGGTAGACACAATCAAGACATCATATGGTCCGATTGCTAAAATAATTTGATCAGGACTGTGACTTTCTCACCAGACGCTGTGGTTAATCAGAGGTAATTATTCTCAGTAATGGAGAACTCTTTATTCACGCGCTCACACCTGTATCTACAGCAGGTTAGCCTGGTTACATTTCATTCGCTCTAATCTGAAATAAATCTAAAATATTTAGTCTTAGATAAATAATTTATTTACAGTTAGAGCAAAGGGGGTACGGAAGTCCAGAGAGGCCATGTGGTATTATTATTTTTGCTTTTGTTTTCTCGTGATCACGACTTAATTTTCTCATGATCTCGACATAACAAAGTTGTTTTCTCGTGATCACGACTTAATTTTCTCGCGATCTCGAGATAACAAAGTTGTTTTCTCGCGATCTCGATTTTCTAGGGACCATCGACAAATTTCTGTACAACTGAAATGTGGTACTTGTTACTTAACTGACTACGTTCCCCAGTTATTCTAATTTCATCTTAAATATACATATGGCACTTGGCATTGCAAACAGCATTGTTTATTTATAAATAAAATTTGAATTAATTGATAGTATTAATTATGTATCATGTGAAGTATGTATCATGCTATTGAAGAAATAGTGTTTTTTTGTTTGTTTGTTTTTTTTAATAAAAATAAAAATAAAAGAAGAGATTTTTTGGGATAAGAAGAGGTGTACCCTGTGGAGGTTTCCAAGTAGATTATTTTAGTACTAGTTTGGGGTCACAGGGTCACATGACCTAGAAGCTATTGAAGGAATTGTGTTTTTTTTAAATAAAAATAAAAAAAAGAGATTTTGGGGGATACAAAAGAGGTGTACCCTGTGGAGGTGTTCAAGTAGATCATTTTGGTACTAGATTTGGGTCACAGGGCCACATGACCTAGAAGCTGTTGAAGAAATAGTTTTTTTTTAATTAAAAAATAAATTAATAATAGCAAATTAATCCACATGATACATAATTAATACTATCAATTAATTCAATTTTTATTCATAAATAAACAAATGCTGTTTACAATGCCGCGTGCCATATGTATGTTTAAGAAGAAATTAGAATAACTGGGGAACGTAGTCAGTGAAGTAACAAGTACCACATTTCAGTTGTGCAGAAATTTGTCGACGGTCCCTAAACTAGCGCTTCCGAATGTCTGTCTAATGTCTGAACCTCAAACTAACTTCACCGCGGTTCTGATTAAGTCGTGTTCACGAGAAAACAACTTTTGTTATCTCGAGATCGCGAGAAAATTAAAGTCGAGATCCCGAGAAAACAACCCCGTTATCTCGAGATCGCGGGAAACTTAAGTCGGGATCACGAGAAAACAACCCCGTTATCTCGAGATCACGAGAAAATTAAGTCGAGATCACGAGAAAATTAAGTCGAGATCACGAGAAAATTAAGTCGAGATCACGAGAAAACAACTTTTGTTGTCTCGAGATCACGAGAAACCAAAACCAAAAATAATATCACTTGGCTTCTCTGTGCTTCCGTAGAAAGGAAATAAAATATAGTCTCTTCGTTTATTAGATTTCTTTAGCTACATTTTTACACTCCAAGGGGGATATAAAAGGTTTTTTATAATTTTTCATGTCTTGGAAAAGGTTTAAATTAAATAGAAATAAATAGTTATATATAAACCCTCACATACTCACAGGGCACGGTGTAATGGCATATCATGTGGATATCCCTTCAGGTAACTCAAAATCCTGTTTAACTTGTTTGTTATAAATGCGCTCACTGTACAAACACACACACACACACACACACACACACACACTCTCGTTATAATAGATTTGGTTGAAGAATGATAAATGTTTATTTTTTTAAGCTACGACTCACTTTTTAAAATCGCTGATATATGCTTCCTGTTGCTGATAGAATGTCCTCAGATGTGCTTCTTCTTGTCTTCTTTGATTCACTGCCTGGTGTGAACCGAAAATCATGAGCATGAGAGCCAGATGATTAAATAATGTTTATGCTGGCTTGAGCATGTATTTAACTTGGGCACATCATAAACATACAGCACATTGCCTTATCCTTGTAAAGAAAAGAAAAAAAAATATTATTGTATGTAATAGCTCCTATTATGTCTGCACATATGGTGGTATTGACAATAAAGAAACATTGAACCTTGATATCTTTTCAGCAAGATTTCCTGCAGGATGTTTATGCTCTTTATACATACTTTAGAACTTTCTATCTATTTGTCTGCCTGTCTGTCTATTTTTCTAGCAAGCTAGCTATCTGTTATGCACTTTTATTTGCAAATACACTGCACTCTTTACTTTGAGACACTGAACTGTTACTCAATTTTTATTGTTATATTAGTAGTAGTAGTAGTAGAATATTACTTTATTTTATTTTTTTTATTTACTTCTATTTGACATTGATTTGCATAGCTTCTAAATGGTTAAGAATATTGTTGTGAAACAACTTTACACAATACAATATTATGCATCTACTAATATATTAATATGTTCTGTAGAATAGCAAGAACTGTATTTGTTACAGATTATTACCGAATTTTTGTTTTGAAAAAATATTCAATAGCTTTTAAATGATTGATCCACTTGCTTCCAGAAAACAGAACAACATTATGCATCTTTTTTTTTTATAGAATGTTTACTGACACATCTAACTGTGATTGGATTTTATGAATTTTTATGTGGAAAAAATGTAAGATGGAAAAAGTTGGGCCATTGTTCCAAAACAGATCTACTTTTACTATCTACAGTCTACTTTTGACATATTGAGCGAATGTGGAAGCCATTTTAGAGAAGTTGGTATGTAATATTTCAGCTGTAAGAGAGCAGGAACTTGGAAAACACTTGAATCATGAGTAATCTTCTCGAAATACTTCCTTAAATCCTTCCTCACCTGCGTTTCTCTTGAATCATTTTCACTCTCCATTCTTTCCGTCCTCATCTGTTTATTTTTACCCATACAACCTCATTCTTTCTCCCTTTATTCATTCTTTCTTCCACCTGTAGCTTCATCCCACACTTTATTCATTATCTTCTACCCAACTGACCACACCATGCCCCTTTTCCTGCCGTCCCCAGTCCAGTCACAGATTAGAAATCATTCAGTCAAACAAATTAAAGTTGAATTGGGATAAATAGGCATTTATATTTGCTGTTCCTGTTGCCTGGAATAATTTGCAAAATGAGCTGCTGCAACTTAAGTAGCTGATCTCTTTGGATGCTTTTGAAATGATTTTCTGTGGCTTGGTGACAGAAGCATCTGGCTGTAGATGTACAGATATTGATCCTTTTCCCATTATACATTTTATTATATTGTTTGTGTGCTTCTTTGTATGTATGGCTGCCTATTTTGGTCAAGATGCTCTTGCAAAAGAGATTTTTAATCTCAGTGTCCTTTTCCTGGTAAAATAAAGAATAAAAATAAATAAATAAATAAATAAAGTTAACAATTTGTTTATACTTGCTTGGTTAACATTGCTTGCTTGACATGCTTAAAATTAATTCACTTTAATTCACACATTTGATTTGCATATATAAATGTTTTTAACAACAAACATTGTCGCAAAGCCACTTTACAAGAGTATAAAACTTTAAATTTATCCCTAATGAGCAAGTCAGAGGTGATGAGTAAGAGTATGATAAGAGAAAGAAACATAAGAGGAACCAGACTCAAAAGGAAACTCATCGTCATCTTCGTGGCACCAGAGAACGTGATTATAATCATTTCCTTTCTGAAACTGGATAGCTTTTGAAACAGGATAGCTTTTGAAACAGTCCCTTTATAAACTATCACTGCATAAAGCACCATCCTGCTTCATTAATCTAAACTTTATTGTGAAGTGTTACTGTAGCTGTCCCTTTGCTAGCTGTCTCCAGAGTGGCATCATTCTGTTTAGAGGCAGAACTAGAAGAAAACAAACTGACAGGCTAATGCTTAGACAATGGAGCAGCTGTGGTCAAGGCCCAAGACAAATTTCCATGGCAACAGAACAACCAAATCAATCCAAATCCAGTTAGACAAATGAAAATAGGCAATCCTGACCTATTGAGTTTTCATAGCATATAAAGTACTAAAGTTCAAGGAGTTGACTAAAGTGAAGGTGTAATTTCAGGATCTGTAACTACAATATTTCTATAAGCAGCGTTCAGGATTTGTGTCTCTTTAGCAAGCCTATAGACACTAAATACAGTTTAGAATCGTAAGCTTTGTGAAACGCATATTTTACAACACAATCAAACCTCTTGATTCATCCATCGTTTTTATGTAGTGCTTATCTTAAACAGTGTCAAAGGCAACCTGGAGTCTTCACCAGAGGACTCCTTGGATGTGGCACCAAACCGTCAGGGCAAAATCACACACACTGCATACCTTTGGACTGGTGAAGTGTTTATAATGACCTCAGAAACTACAGTGACCTAATAGTTCCTCATGGGTCATTGATTGCTGTTGTAGAAAGGACATTAATCAGCTACAGTTACATTATTTTCTGTTTAGTGTCACCCAAATGAGGATGGGTTCCCTTCTGAGCCTGGTTCCTCTCAAAGTTTCTTCCTTTCCATCCCAGGGAGTTTTTCCTTGCCACCGTTGCCACAGGCTTGCTCATTAGGGATAAAATAGTCTAATTATAGAATTTAATAATTTATTCTTATTTCTAGTTAATTAGTTATTTTTTATTTTTATTATTATTTTTCATTTTCCCCTCCCCTTTCTCTGTTTTCTTCTTTTGTAAAGCTGCTTTGAGACAATGTTCATTGTAAAAGGTGCTATACAAAATAAATTGAATTAAATTGAATTGAATTGAAGAAAACTGTAACCCAGAGAAAGCCCCCAAAGCACAGGGAGAACATGCAAACTCCACACATACGGGTTGGAGGAGGGAATCAAACCCCCAAACCTGGAGATGTGAGGAATACATGCTAAACTCTACATCAACCACTCTGTTAAGGCTTAAAACAGCAAACTAATTTATTTAATGAGATCTGACTTTATAATATTTGAAAATTTATTTCAAACTGTTCTCCATTGATGAAATTATAATATTCCTTTTGAGTATATTCAAAATATTACATTTGTCATCAGTTAATGTTATTAGATTTTTAAAGTCACGACATAGAATTGTGGCACTAATACTGGACAGGCCAAAATTCAGAAAGTGAGCCAGGAATATTTAAGGACATTATCAACATTTATATTAAATACTGTCCAGTGTCACCCAATTGAGGATGAGGTTCCCTTCTGAGCCTGGTTCCTCTCAAGGTTTCTTCCTCATATCATCTCAGGTAGTTTTTCCTCACCACCGTCACCTCAGGCTTGCTCATTAGGGATAAATAGTAACTTAATGTTAAACTTCATATATATTTTTTTTTCTGTCCACAGTGAAAAGCGCTGTAGAAATAAATTGAATTGAATCGAATAATTCCAGAGATGATGGTTTTATCAGGGTATTATTATCTAAACATATAATGTTGTTGTTTTAGCTTTTGCTTGACTGTGTCATGTGAAGTTAATTCTAATTCACCAGAACTGTAGAGAAAAATAAATGAAATTACACCATAGATTTTTACTGCAAACCGCAGATATTTATATGTAGTGGATCCACCTTCACATTTAAAATTCAGGTATTGAAAGTTCATGCTTTAACGGTCAGGTAACAGAGAATTCAGGTTAACCTGTTCGCTGGTTTCTTATAGTTATTTAGCAAGAAACTCCTTAAACAAACCACACACCATCATGGAGCTACGAGGTTTCAAATTCACAAGCGAATAGACAGTACAGAAAGCAGAAAGATACCATTATCATGATAAGTGGTCCTTTATGTGGTCAGAGACCAGGGGAAAAAAGCACGCGAATTGGCCTTTTGAAAGGAACAGCACACAGAAAAATTCATAAATAATTCATATATACTGTACAGTATATATAAAGGTGACATAGCAGATGAACTTTCCACCTCACATCCCAAAGATCCTGAGCTGTGTGATGTGAGCTTCCTCCTCTGGGTTCATCAGTTGTTACCCAACGTTCCCCAAAAAAGAAAACATGCTGAGAGTGTATGTGAATGTGTGTATATGGTGCCCTCCAATGGGTAAAGAAGTTACTAAAGATCATTGCATGAATTATTAGTTTCAGGTTATGTTTAAGCATTATTGTTCTAAACTTATTGTTTTACATTGATAAAGTTTGTCACTTTTATTTTTATTTTCTACTAAACTGCTCTGTGCATGAAATTGTTTTAGCTTTAAGAATAAAAGTGACATTTCCTAGCCCAAAAATAAAACGCATGCATCATAAAGGATGGACTGGCTTTGTTTGGCCAGGATTAGATCCAGACTTGTTTACTTTTCACCCTTGGATATTTTCCCAGAATAACTGGGATGACACAACCTACATGATGAAGAAATTCTGATCATTCAGTTATACTCTTTAGTTTGGCTTCTCCCCTTAACAAGCAGAAGGAATAGCCTAATGTATTCTGACAAAACTTCAGGACATTATTAGAGCCAGCACTACTTTCAACTCTTACTATCTAGCAGGAGATTTAAATTGAACCGATCCAGAGCATCTAAGCTCAGGAACAGATTTTCACGAGAGTCCTTCAAGCTTTATATCAGAAAGACAGAAAATACTAACATCTTTGGACTCCCTGATGTCTTAATATATACATGTAAAACAGGCAGTACTTTTAATACAAGCATGTAAATATCATGGGGGAAAAAACGGTTACAGAAGGTAAACTACTGAGAAAGAAGAAAGAAAATAATTGGAATAAAGAAGAGGCATTAAGGAGACATAACTATATCTTACATAAAACACTGTACGAAAAATTGCTGTTACATTTGCTTTTATTTTCCACCCAAACCATATACAATTCACTGTGTTTGTTTTGGTCAAATGCCTAAGCAGATCTATTCACACTGTACAATGTGCGACTTGATAGGATAATGCAGTTAAAGCTCAGAAACAAGAACAGCGAATGAGGATTAGACTCATAGCTCAGGCAGTCCAGGCATGGGGAATTTTTCGGCGAAAGCCTCAACTTCTTCACGGATTTCCTTCATTCTCTTTTGGTAGTTCTCATCCTGAGCTAATTTTTCCTTGAACTCCTTCAAAGTGGCTTTGGGGTTCATGCTTGTCTGGATCTCAACAGTTAACTGAATGCCTAAAACCGAGAGACAAATTACAATAGTGTTAAAAATGCCAATATGTACCTTTCTAAATAGTATTATGCTGTCAAATATAATTAACTCACATTTGTGAATATATTCTGCAACCAAGCGGAAATCCTCCTCCACGAGCCCTCGCGACGTGAGAGCAGGAGAGCCTAAACGGAGACCGCTTGGGCGCAGGGCGCTCTTATCACCTGCCATAAACAAACAAAAACAAGTACACAAATTTACATAAATAGGGTCTGCTTTTTATAGTGTGCACATGCATGTATAAGATTTATGCATAACATCACTTGCTGTGTATTAGTATTGCAATAAACACAATTTATTATTTCTATAAAACACAGTGCTCCATAACAAGAGGAGACTTGATTTATGAAAAACACAATCACTCTGATGTACAAAAATAAAAACCTGGTGTCACCTGGGCAGGTATTCTTGTTACAAGCAATAGCGCATGCCTCCAGCACTTTCTCTGCCCTTCCACCGTCAGTTCCGTTTGGACGGAGGTCAACCAAGATTAGATGAGTATCAGAACCACCTGAAATCAGATGCAGATAAATAACATAAGTTGGCGAACTTTGCAACGCATATCTCGCCTGTCCCGAGGAAGATCAATTTCAATTTTATTATAAATTCTGCTGAGAAAAGTCTAATAAGACAACAGGTGATTCTTTGGTTCACTTAATGTGTGAAACAATCAAACAAAGACAAAGGCTGGTCTACACCAATCAGGCATAACATTATGATCACCTGCCTAATATTGTGTTGGTCCCCCTTTTGCTACCAAAACAGCCCTGACCCATCGAGGCATGGACTCCACTAGATCGCTGAAGGTGTGCTGTGGTATCTGGCACCAAGATTTTAGCAGCAGATCATTTAAGTCCTGTAAGTTGCAAAGTGGGGCCCACTTACAGGACTTAAAGGATCCTTTTGATAGATACTGACCACTGCAGACCGGGAACACCCCACAAGAGCTGCAGTTTTGGAGATGCCCTGATCCAGTCGTCTAGCCATCACAATTTGGCCCTTGTCAAACTCGCTCAAATCCTTACGCTTGCCAATTTTTCCTGCTTCTAACACATCAACTTTGAGGACAAAATGTTCACTTGCTGCCTAATATATCCCACCCACTAACAGGTGCCATGATGAGGAGATAACCAGTGTCAGTCACTTCACCTGGTCATAATGTTATGCCTGATCAGTGTTCATTTTGATTCTTCCTGCTGTTTTATAGTATGAACATACAGATCAATCATCTACAAATGTTTAAAG
The DNA here is from genome assembly GCF_019097595.1 of Hemibagrus wyckioides. Taxonomy (NCBI): domain Eukaryota; kingdom Metazoa; phylum Chordata; class Actinopteri; order Siluriformes; family Bagridae; genus Hemibagrus; species Hemibagrus wyckioides. The sequence continues at coordinate 5,267,297 of NC_080733.1, read as the reverse complement.
GTGATACGACCAACCAACAGGTGCCATGATGAGGAGATCATCAGTGTTATTCACTTCACCTGTCAGTGGTCATATTTTTATGCCTGATCGGTGTAGACATACTATGAATTTACTCCCATTAGTGAAACAGGCTTTTGTGAAGATATTTACAAGCCAGATTCTCTTGTGAGACAAGGCATATTTTTGTATTATAACATTATACAAATGTCATTAAACACTTTACATGAGTGCTTTCTACTAAATGTTTTTTTATTGTGACCGCTGATATTTAAAAAAAAAAATCTTTGCCATTGATTATACAAGTGTTTTGTTGGCAGTTAAACCATTGTATAGAAAAAAAATGACCAGCATACACTGCTCTGAAAAACTTCAGTAGTATGAAAATAAAATGACGTTAGTTGAGGCCTATTCTATAGTTAGATAAATACTAGGAAAACATTTTTTTGTGCTTTACTGGAACATTATCACCCTCACTCTCACTCGCATTTTGCATCTAGTAATGAAATCCTCCCACAGCTCCATCTGTTGATCTCCATTCCACTAGTTTAGATCCAAAATCTACAGAGCTGGCAGTTTAACTCTTAGGCTGTTATCAGTCCTGCCGTAGGCATCACATCCTTCATCCTCACTAGCTCATTGAGTTATAAAGGAGGACTCATGAGCTTTCTGTGAGTGATGTATGATCTCGGCTTCAGAATCAAATATTTTAGCTGAGCTTCCCAAGTTGTCCACATGAGCAGGTTTACAAACATAAATTCAATATTAAAGTGTGATAAGACGTACAGAAGAATTATTTTGCACATTCCCTGCACCAGTTTCGTTATTTATGTCGTCAACTGCAAAGGAGTCAACAAAAGTATGGATTTGTAGCCTGTATAATGTCAAGTATGGGAAAAAAAAAAAAAATACAACCAACTAATTTTTTATTTATTTAGTGAAAACGAATCGTGGCGCAATACCGAGTGCAGTGAAATTTAATCAGCTCTTCCGCAATATCCGTCTCATCTCTGCAAATAGAAGACAGCCTGCTACTGCAGGTAAATGATAAACATCAAGCTTACCAGTGACGATTTTGTAGCCCTTTTCCATCAGAGCCGCTGCCAAAGCCTTGCAGTTTGCCAGCACTTGTAACTGGTAGACCTTGAACTCTGGAGTCAGCGCCTGCTTCAATGCTACAGCCACGCCTATTCATCAAATCACACAAAATAAAACGTTATGAAAAGAGAGTACACTTTTACTACACTCTTCAAACATAGCATTTTAAACAGAAAATCAGAAGCATTTGTATTTATTTACTGATTTCTTAAACTGTTAACAAGTGATTTACCCCCTCAGAAAATGCTTGGTGTTCCTCATACAGCTGTGTTTGAACACACACTTCCTTCCATCAGTGACACGGTAATGTACTGTATATGTGAATAGCTACAGTATCACACAGGAGCAGTCTGAAACCTGAGCCAAAATTATCTAAAAGACTCCCTTATATAGCTGGATACAGTGTTGAGAAGAAGCCACCCCTATTTACTCACCCCTATTTTTTATCTCCTTGGTGATATGGTTATGTTTATATTAATGGTAAATGTGTGTGTGACTGTCTGGGGGAAAAACCTGTCTGATATGGCTGGGCATGATTTCTGGCAAAAAAAAAAAAAGAACTATTTTTACGTAGCTTTCTATAAAGATCACATCTGTGAGATAACGAGATAAGACAGTTTACCAAACACAAAAAAATGGCAAAAAAAAGGGCACAGGTTATAAAAAAAAAAGGAGAGTACATAGAGACCTACAGTATATTCCAGTCTATATGGATATTTGGTTTGATTTGATCCATCATACACTGATCATTATGACTACTGCCAGGTGAAGTGAAGAACACTGATGATCTCCTCATCATGGCACCTGTTAGTGGGTGGGATATATTAGGCAGCAAGTGAACATTTTGTTCGCAAAGTTGATGTGTTAGAAGCAGGAAAAATGGACAAGCGTAAGGATTTGAGTGAGTTTGACAAGGACCAAATTGTGATGGCTAGACCATCAGAGCATCTCCAAAACTGCAGCTCTTCTGGGGTGTTCCCGGGCTGCAGTGGTCAGTATCTATCAAAAGTGGTCCAAGGAAGGAACAGTGGTGAACCAGGGACAGGGTCATGGGCGGCCAAGGCTCACTGATGCACGTAGAGAGTGAAGGCTGGCCCGTGTGATCAGATCCAACAGACGAGCTACTGTTGCTCAAATTGCTGAAGAAGTTAATGCTGGTTCTGATAGGAGGGTGTCAGAATATACAGTGCAGGATGGGTCAGGGCTGTTTCGGCAGAAAACGGGGGACCAAGAGGTGGTCATAATCTTATGCCCGGTCAGTGTATAAGTTTACTATTGTTTGATTCTGATGTTTTTGTGTCTTTCTGTAGAATAGGAGAGCAATCTTTACATGCATCCCACCCCACAATTTAATTTAACAAGGTTTTAGGGAAAGCTAGTTTTGAAAGATTACTGAACCAAGACATTTACTATTATAGACGTAGTGTTGAATTTAAGCATTCTTTACAATAATACACACCTTAATGCTAGTGCCTGACATCATCTCACCTGCTGGTTGTACATTATGTATAAAAGTGGACACTGGATAAAGAACTGGCAGCGTGTTGTTTCTGAAATGATTTTTTTTTGTTTTGGTGTTACTAATTAAAACACTTGTTAAAAACTATTAAACTAACAGGACAATGTGAGTTGTTTAGTTCTCTAAATTTAATAAGAAAACTATGCCAAGGCTCCTCTTTGAGTGTAATGAAAACCTTTGAGGACAAGGCGGGACAATCCTGGAATACAATGTGTCCTCTCCAACATTATATATTTAGAAACTTTTCTATACTAAAAATCCATCAAACAAGGCAAAATGGAATACCTTTACATTGCTTGTCAGAGTTTTAGTTTGAGCTGTGAATCAGAATATAAATAAACTAAGTTTGGAGATACTAAATTAGTTACCTGCAATAGCGTGGTTATGAGGTCCACCCTGGAGCCCAGGAAACACAGCCTGATTGATCAAACTCTCCAGGTTGTAAAGAGTTTCCTTCCCTGTTTTGGCATCCACACTGCGCACACCTAATAAGTAACATGTTCACACACAGAGATCTTACACACACAGACAGAACAAACATACTTTACTGTGAAATCTTTTTCCACTTTCCCAAAGAACCAACCTTTCCTGTAAAAGATGATTCCTGCTCTGCAGCCCCTCAGGGTCTTATGGGTAGTTGTAGAAACAATGTCACAGTGATCGAAGGGGGATGGAACCACTCCGGCTGCAACCAGTCCACTAATGTGTGCCATGTCAGCCAGCAGGTAGGCTCCGTTCTCATCTGCGATCTTACGCAGCCGACCGTAATCGAGGTTACGCGAGTAGCAACTGGTACCTATGAGAATAAGACACAGAAGTTGTTCAGTTACTTGTGCAGCAATGATGTACTTCAGAACTATTTAGCTTTGTTTTATACAAAGTTCAGAAGTACACAGCTCTAAACTGTGAATGTAAACAACTGAATCAACTTTTGGCATAATAAAAGGTCATCATAAAACATTGCTTATATTACATGAGGTGTAATAAACCTTTAAGCTTAAATCATATCCCTAACAGCTAGCTCTTTATCTTAAATCAGGAGAAACTATGCAGTGTTTTTTTACATTCAGCAGCAAGCAGGAGCTGGAACTTCAGCTTATAAAATTAAAATTATAAAAATATTGGCCAAGTGATGGCCAAGGAGTGATTAAGGAAACATTACAGTGTGCCAGATACAACAACTATCAATACAAAACATTGGTGTTAATATAAATATTAGCGATTTGTCATTCATGACCAATTTGGTCATTTTGAATTGACCACGCATGCGCAACATCCTATAGGTTCTGTACGGGAAACTTGATTAGTTTATCTCCAGAGTTGTTCGTTTATCACGTGACAGCCTCATCGGCTTTGGCTATGCAGTCTGTGACGGAAACAGAAGTGAATAGTTCATCTCCTGAATCTTCAGGCCCGAGTCGTTCGTTCGTCCGTCCATCAAGTGACCACTTCCTGGATCGATATATTTGACTCGAAAAAAAGATTTATTTGTTTTGCTGAAAGTTGATTCAAAGATCCGAAGATCTCATCACTAATAAATATAATATAGAGATAAGGTGCACACACACACACTTTTCTGCATTTATCCAACATTTCCTCATTGATCCAATCCAGAATAAATGAATGATCAGAGAAAATGATAAGTTTTAGAGAGCCCATGATTCAAAAACACATGTAGAGCAACTGAGAGCTGTGTGCAAAAAGCCCAGTGCTTCAGCCATGGCTCTCTCGTGAGCCACCTCAGTGAAAGCATAGCTGTGAGCAATTTAGTTACATTCTGATGCACAGCTTTTGTTTCATTTCATGCTGTGAAGAGTCTGAATAGATCGCTCATACACTGTGTCCTTACTGAGTTTCAATTATGTGTCTATTTAACAATTTATTGAATTTAAAAAAGGAAATCTAAAGCACACATTTAGGCAATGATTATTTTTGCTTTATCAGAAATGTACTGCATCAGTGTATTTAAAATGCATCAAATTTGATTTTTCAAAGCAGGTCATCAGTAAGGACTTCTTTCAGTCATAGTTTTCTTCTTTCTGCCATTGTTTTCTTTCCCAAATCATCCTGTTTATAATGTTGCTGCAATAACAAACCTGCAATGATCAGTTTTGGGTGGAAGAGGCGAGCATTTTCCTCTAGTCGGTCGTAATCAATGTAACCGGTCTCTTGGTTGACCTAAAAATAAAAAAGTAACGTAAATTATCCTGCTAATAATGATGAAGGTTAAGCAATATTAAGCCTTATAAATGAATAGATACCTTGTACGGCATAGACTCAAAGAAAATGGAGGTGGCGGAAATTTTTTTCTTGTCCGTCATAAACCCATGGGTCAAGTGGCCACCATCAGGGAGATCCAGACCCATGATCCTGCCATGAGGCTCCACTACTGCTGTGTACACCGCAAAGTTGGCAGGTGACCCTGAACACAACATGTCCATGAGAAACATTTGATACTCAGCAGATCAAGAGTTCAAAACATGAAATACTCAAACATACCAGAATAAGGCTGCACATTTACACCCCATTTCTCCGGGTCAAGGCCATAAACCTTCAACGCTCTTTGCTGACAGAGACGCTCCAGTTCATCCACGTGTTCCGTGCCACCATAGTATCTAAAGTGAATTTTTGCCAAGAGAAGGTGTTTAGAATTCCAACATACAATATACGGTAAATACGTCACATCTTTACATCAGACCTTTAAATATAGCAGATTTACCTCTGGCCAGGATATCCTTCTGAATATTTGTTGTTCATACACGAGCCCAGAGCTTCCAAAACAGCGCGGCTTGTGAAGTTCTCAGATGCGATGAGCTCTAAACCGTTCGTCTGTCTCCTCTTCTCCTTCTTAATGATCTCGAATACCTTTAGACATGTTTGAAGCGGACACAAAATTTCGTTTAACACTTATGCTTAACGCAAAGTATTAAAAAACACTACACTTACACAGGAACATACCTCAGGGTCGTTGGTGCTCAGTGGTTCCTGCAGCATCCTGTTGTGAGTCTCCCACGTACCCTTGTCAATGGAACAACCGTTCTGTGCCATGTTCTTTAAATAAATACATAATATTAAAATTACAAAATACAATAAATTCTCAAAGTTTTCATCGTCTACCAGAGTTCAACTGTTAGATCATCTGAATTTTCCAAGATTTGCGGTGACTGAAGTTCTGCACCTTAACTATATGGCCAAAAATATGCGGACACCTGACTTTCACACCCACGTGTGTTGTTGAACAAATCATTACAGACTGATCCCCTTTACTGTCATTATAATCTTAGTTCTTCTCTTCAGATGTGGTGTTCAGTGGGGTTGAGTCAGAGTCAGGGCTCAGTGCAGGACACTCCAAATCTTCCACTCCAACCTTCTCAAACCATGTCTTCATGGAGCTCTGTGCTTTGTGTACAGGGGCATTGTCATGGGGAACAAATATGGGTGTGATAATCAAGGGTCCACAAACATTTGGCCATAGCACATACCCTAGGAGGCAAATAACCTTCATGTGATTTGCCAGCACGAGAAAACACCCATGTGATTTACATAGAGCGGGGACTCTAATGTTTAACCACGCCCCCATGGACTCATTAAGTAGCTAACAATCACAGATTTACAAACACACACTGGCTGTAAGTTGTTCTGTTAAAGGATCTGGGCATGTTTTCTAAAGACACACACGTGGACTTTACATCGTAATAAAAATGCCTAGAAGTTGTTTAGCTCCAGAGAAGGGAAATAGTAAAGATACAGCATGCAAAGACTTTTAAAACAACTTCAAACTTTACGGCACATATAGGGTCGGGGTGCACAAACTTTTGCACATATGCTGCAAAGGAACTTCTTGTCTGAATAGTTTGTTGAGCTGAATTTCTTTTATGATTAACCATTAGCAGAGGGAGTTTCTTCTTCTCTTAGTGATAGACGACGCAGTGCTTTCTGGAGGCTCAGACTGTTTGGTTTAATAAATCAGTCAGAAAACAGACTTGGATTTAAGTAGATATGAGATCAGACATGGCCTCGTTTCTGGGTTAGATGATGATGATGATGCAACTGCAGCAGGCGTGCTGTGAACAACCTCAGAGCAATCATTCAACCACAGAGGCAATGAACAGCTATATGGTCGGTGAACTCGAGCAAAAAATATATATATCTTTATTAATTCACTGTTTTATTCACCACGTGTTGATAAATCTAACTAACTCTAATGCAACTCGGTGAGCTAGGCTACCCTACGGTAACTTTGCGAACATTAATCACCTGGATTTAACCCAGTTTAGAGCATTAGTTTCCGAGAGAGTTGCATGCATAATGTGTGCTATTTGTTTATGAAAATTAGACCGAATTTAAACATTTTAATAAGCAATATTACAACAATCAATGAAACACCTTACCTTTACCACTCAAAGAGGACAGCAGTCGCAGGGATTATGTGTGCTTTTGACGCAATGAAGTCAGGATTCAAAGTCCAGGAAAGTTTTGGAGAGAAAGTGTCTCTTCTCACTAGATAAGGCTCTGCTTTAATGTCAGTGCACGCGGCGCGCGAGCACCTCGACTGAGGGGCGGAGTGAACCTGTCAATCATTAAATCTAGGATTTATCCAACTTCTTATTACATCAGACTCGACTTTAGTTTCGTAAATTCAGTTCTGAAAACGCACGATGTGATCTACTCGTGAAGTGTAATAATTCTTTATCTTTTATCTATTTCCAGCAGCATCCAGTGACACCAATTCCCGCTCAAATGTGCTATTTAAAACAAACAAAACAACAACAACAAGTGTTCTCCAAATCTACAGAAAAATAGAGGTGAAATACTCGAAATGAGCTGTAACATGCACTGGAGAATGAAGGGTGTTGTGGCAAAGTCTATTAACTTTAACTCCAAGTCAGTTCCAGCCGGAACTATATGTAGGCAGCACAACGAGAACGGACACAATATCAAACGGACCACGAAGAGATTTATTTTAATCCGAAACACTTAGCGCTGGATGACATCTGCATTCATTGTGTATAAAGTTAACACCTTTTCAACTTTTCTAATGAATTTTCCCCTTCATAAGGCGTTAATCAGTCGAGTAAAATAAAAATCTCTCTGTGGTCCGTACTCAGATGTGCTACTTACATATAGTTCCGGCTGGATGACACGGACGTTAAATGAAGAAGCTCTCTTTTCTTTCTCTGAATCATTTTATCTATATGTTTAAAGGCTTTATATAATACTGTTGCTGTAAATAGACAAGAATGTAAATTAACGTCAAATATATCAGACAAATTGTTTATGACCAATGATTAATTATTCAACAAACCTGAGCTAATACTAAGCTTTATATAAGTCCCTGTATGCATCTTTAGAATACGTGTCCAGTAGGTTTGAATAACAAAACTTTAACAACACATTACGACCGGCCAATGAAAACTGTGATTAATAGATACTAACAATTATTAGCAGTTATATTACTATTATTGTCCCCGCCCACTACGCGATTCTCCTTCTTCAGATCAGGGGGCGTGGCTAAAACTCAGAATCCCCGCCCCATAAAAATCACATGAGCGTTTTCCCGCGCTGTCGAATCAAACGAAAGTTATTTACCTACTGGGGTATACTACACTATATGGCAAAAAGTTTTGGGACACTCTTCTAAATCACTGAATTAAGGGCTTGGGCTTGGGCTTGGCCCTGGCCCCTTAGTTCCAGTGAAAGGAACGCTTAATGCTTCAGCATACCAAGACATTTTGGACAATTTCATGCTCCCAACTTTGTGTGAACAGTTTGGGGATGACCCCTTCCTGTTCCAACATGACTGCACACCAGTGCACAAAGCAAGGTCCATAAAGACATGGATGAGTTTGGTGTGGAGGAACCTCACCTCAACCTGATAGAACACCTTTGAATTGAATTAGAAGACTGCCAGAGACTGAGAGCCATGGTCAAAACTGGGACGTCTGCTTTTACATGCACATGAATGTAATATGGAGTTGGTCCTCCCTTTGCAGCTATAACAGCTTCAACTCTTCTGGGAACGCTTTCCACATTTCCACGCTTTCCGCTTGTTTATGACAATTTTTGACCATTCCTCTAGAAGCACATTTGTGAGGTCAGGGACTGATCAGGTCTGGCTCGCAGTCTCCGCTCTAATTCATCCCAAAGGTGTTCTATCTGGTTGAGGTCAGGACCCTGTCTGAAGTTCCTCCACATCAAACTCGCTCAACCATGTCTTTGTGGACCTTCATGTTGGAACAGGAAGGGGTCATCCCCAAACTGTTCCCACAATGATGGGAGCATGAAATTGTCCCAAATGTCTTGGTATGCTGAAACACTAAGCGCTCCTTTTTCTGGAACTAAGGGGCCAAGCCCAACCTCTTAAAAACAACCCCTGAATTCAGTGATCTGGAGGTGTTTCCCAAAACCTTTGGCAACATAGTGAATATGTCCAAAAGTATACAGACACCTGACTATATACAGCCATATGTGGTTAACCCAGCAGCCCCGCCCCAATTGTTGCCCAGACCTCCTCACCCAACATCAGTGTCTGATCTCAGTAATGTTCTTGGAACTGCATGAACACAAATCCCCACAGACACACTCCAACTATCTAGTGGAAAACCTTCCCAGATGAGTGGAGCTTGTTATAACAGAAAAAGGTCAGGTGATCTGTCAGCTGTCCTTACATACTATAGTGTAAATTTCAAGAAATTAAAATGATTCACAAACCGTCTTCCATTTTACTTTATTTCCTAAAATTCCTGTACAAAAATGTATAGTGGTCAGAGGCTCTTTTTTTAAATGAACATATTGTCACTTTATTAGAACAATCTCTGTAATATGTTAATCAAGCGTGAAGTAACCCGGTGAATATACTGTTCTCGTGATAATGGTGGCTGAGTTCAGCAGAAGGCTATGCATTAATGAATAAAAATGAAAATGGCAAATAAAGATGTCTTGTGGGATTCACCAATAGAGAGAGAGGTGTACAGAGAGAGCCAGACTAGAGACTATATCTCAGAAGTAGTAGGAATTGTGATGGTTCACTGATACTCACCTTTGTTAATGCAAGTAAATAACTTTTCTGTTGTTCATATACATATATATTATTTATTTATTTTTATCATTAAATAACTATCTATGCATTGCCATGTAGCTACATTGCAGGAAACACCCTGCCCTACTCATGAGCATCAGTTACCGACTTTCAGGGTTAGCACAGAGAATGCATAAATATCCCTTATCCATGAAATGTTCCATTGTAACTTCTTACAAAGCAAAACACACAATTACAATCAAGCCTGTCCTCGAAAATAGACTATATATATTTGTATACTGCAGTTCTTTAAACCATTTCTGACTTTATTATCATTTCAGCGATAGCGTATGAAGTCCTTTTGCTGCTGCCACTGCTGCCTGTGCTGCTTCTTTCGCTACAACACACACACACACACAAAAAGAAACAGGAATAATAACAATAGTGCTTATAACATACAGTAATCATATAATAAGCAGGAAGCCTCATACAATACTGTTCCAGGGAAAAGAAACATACCTTTCCTTTCCTCTTCTTTTTTCTTCGCGGCCTCTTCACGTTGCTTTCGGATTATCGCCAGCCGAGCTAAGTCTGCTTTGGCTTGATCCGTCTTCCCTGCTAAATGCATCTTCATGTATCTTTCTTTGGCCTTTTGCTTTTCTATCTCCTCCCTGAAATGTTGATCAGGCAGAGATGTTCATATAAAACCATGTCCTGCTCTAAACTCTGACAGAAATCTTTTCCATTCGCATTTACAAACCAGATTTATGTCAACAGGAGAGAAAGACTCTGTGCTTCACAGCCACTAATATTTGCTATACCCACATTGACAGCTCTTACCTCTCTCTTCTAGAAAGCTGTTTGGGTCCCTCGAGTTCTATATCTGTTACTTTCTTGGTTTTCTGAGCAGCACGATTTGGGTTTTCAATTTCGATTAATCCCTCCACACCTTTTCTCCTCTGTGACAAAGAAGGATAAATTCAAATGAAATAAAAATAATAGCAATAATAATAATTTTTTTAAAAATCCATGCAAAATGGTGGACTGCTGGTAGTAGGATACACACCATCACAAATGTGCTATTCTATAGAAATAAAGGGTGTGACAGAGTGGAAATCTTGTAGAGAAATCCTGAAATCCAATCTATTTGTGTAACCTTATAGTCTTAGATCGGAAAGAACAGAAATATTGGCAATGACACTTTAACATGATGAGTTCCTCTCCACCTACAGACATACACGTCACAACCTCATTACAAACATGACCACCTGCACTCCCTCATTCCTCACTCACCCTCCTTCTGATCATCTGTATTTAATTAGTATGGTCTGTGTGCAAAGCTTCTTAGTTTCAGTTTAAAATTTGTGAAGTATAGGTTCAGTTTTCTTGTTTCCGTGACATTTTACAAGTCCGTCATTCTGCTGTTGATTGACTGGTGAATATTTTGTTCTAGGGCAGCATGGTGGCTTAGTGGTTGCCTCACAGCAAGAAGGTCCTGGCTTCGAATCCTTTTACCCAATGTGAGCTGGTATAGGCTCCAGTAGATCCCCGTGACCCTGATTAGGAATAAAGCGGGTATAGAAAATGGATGGATGGATGTTTTGCTCTAGACCATGTTTGTGCCTTTTATATCTGGAACCAGTTAGTCCAACCTGTGCCTCTTCTGACCTTGTTCTGCACCTAACATCTGTCTTTTTATTTTATGTTTTTTGCTGTGCCTGTTTTTGATAACTGTTTCCATTATTTTGACCCGTTTCTATTTTTGTGTATCCGTATTTTTTTCACAGATACACAGCCTTAGTTTCCCCACTGTTACCCAATCAGGTTGTGTCCCAAATGACATACTATGCACTTACACTATTCACTATGTACTCTACCATCTAGTAGATAGAGATAGATAGATAGATAGATAGATAGATAGATAGATAGATAAAATTACAATTTTTTTAAATAAAAATGTCTTTCATTACAAAAAAAGTGTATGAACTTTAGAAGGATAATATCACCTCAGATGGGACAATAATCAAATCAAGCAAAGCACGCAATATTTGGAGAAGCCTGCAATTTTTCCAAGATTTTCCACAAATATTAGCCAAGACGTGTCGTGTGACATCATCACAACACGCAGTCATCAACTCCTGTGCGTCAAACACGAGTCGATAAGTCGATAGCATATCAAATGTATGCAAGGTGTGTAATGCACATAATGCGTATTTATACTAATAATGGTGTAGAATAGTGCGCGAGTATGAGATTTGGAATGCACCTTTATTTTTACGCACCTTCATATGGTGTAGATATTGTCAATAGTGTGAGTCGTGTGTTCACAATGAAAGGAAGAAGAACACTTCATGTATCTGGATGATGCACTTATTCAACTGAAAAACCCAAGTATGGAATGTTGGACACTTCATGCACTCAGCTCTCACAGCTTTCCTTATGTAGAGGAAGAGGGGCAGGGCTAGAAGAAGCTTTCCAGATGGTCAACAACACCTTTCCAGAGTGGACAAGATGTCTTACAAACGTCTCTTAAATGACCCACATTATGTGATTTATTTTGTATTGTGTTTTATTCTGACACTATTTGCATCAAATTGCACATAGTGCATAGTGTGTAGTACATCACTGCCTTCTTATTTACTTAACCAAATTATTTAGGTTTAGGTATTTACTATTTTAGATGTAGGATGTGCATAAAGCTGTTATGGGTGTCAAACCAATCCCTTTTAACTAAATGGAGGGAAAAAAAATCTAATTTTAATCTGATCCATTTCATTGTTTTTAGGCTTTTGTTAATGAAATGTTATGAAGTTCAGCTCAAAGGAGCATTTAGTAATTAAAAGATCAGGCAAGGCTTACTTGAGAGCTTTCATCATCACTGTCCTCTGAACCTGATCCTGCAAACTTGTCGTCCTTCTGATTATCATTCACTGCTGCTCCTTCTTCCTCCTCTTCCTCATTCTGGAAAGAAATATATACACAAACAGATTGTACCAGATAAAAATAAAGGAGCAGGTGATGTTTCCAATCTTCAACACTCCAGTTTCATTGAGCCTGTGGCCACTCTAGCTTCAGATTCCTGATCTTGGAGTGAAACCCAATCTGCTTTTCTGCTGTTGTAGCTCATCTGCCTCAAGGCTTGGCATGCTGTGTGTTCTGTGAAACTTTTCTGTCCACCGTGTATGTAATGAATGCTTATTTGTTAGTTACCATATAATTCCTTTTAGAATAAAGCACTTTGTCCATTCTCCTCTCACCTCCCTAATCAACAAAGGTTTTTATGGAAACCTCCCATTGTGAGATATTTTGTGAGATGAGTTGCTCAGGAGCTCCTGGTTACTCAACTCCAACTGACTGTTTATGACTGTAGAAAGGACATTATTTATAATCACACTCTCCAGTGTTTATAATGATTTATAATCACACTCAACTAGGGTTTATAATAATTTATAATAATTTATAATCACATACTCCAGTGTTTATAATCATTTATAATCACACTCAACTATTGTTTATAGTCATTTATAATCACACTCTCTGGTGTTTATAATCATATATAATCACACTCTCTGGTGTTTATAATCATTTATAATCACACTCTCTGGTGTTTATAATCATTTATAATCACACTCTGTTGTCATCCAAATCAGCATGAGGTTCCCTTTTGAGTCTGGTTCCTCTCAAGGTTTCTTTCTTTTACATCTAAGTGAGTTTCTCCTTGCCACAGTCGCCTCAGGCTTGCTCATTAGGGATAAATACAAATAAATTTAAATGTACACCAATCAGCCATAACATTATGAGCAGTGACAGGTGAAGTGAATAACACTGATGATCTCCTCATCATGGCACCTGTTAGTGGGTGGGATATATTAGGCAGCAGGTGAACATTTTGTCCTCAAAGTTGATGTTAAAACAAGGAAAAATGGACAAGCGTAAGGACCAAATTGTGATGGCTAGGCGACTGGATCAGAGCATCTCCAAAACTGCAGCTCTTGTGGGGTGTTCCCGGTCTGCAGTGGTCAGTATCTATCAAAAGTGCTCCAAGGAAGGAATAGTGGTGAACCGGTGACAGGGTCATGGACGGCCAAGGCTCACTGATGCACGTGTGGAGTGAAGGCTGGCCCGTGTGATCCGATCCAACAGACGAGCTACTGTTGCTCAAATTACTGAAGAAGTTAATGCTGGTTCTGATAGAAAGGTGTCAGAATACTCAGAGCATCAGAGTTTGTTGCATATGGGGCTGCATAGCCGCAACCACTCACGGTGCCCAGGTGGTCATAATGTTATGCCTGGTCAGTGTAAGTCTAATATTAATCGTGAACTTTTTGTACCACATGTTCTGTAAAGCTGCTTTGAGAAAATGTCCATTGTTAAAAGCGCTATACAAATAAAATTGAACTGAATTGAAAAATCCTACTGGTTCCTACTAAACTGGACAGTGAGCGTCCAAATCACATTCTTAAAATCTTAAACATCTTATTATATTCTAATCACAACTATTTCACACAACTTAATGCGCTATGACTCTTATTAGATGTAAACATTACCTTTTTCCGGTCTTTCTCAGCCTTCATCTGGGCATCTATCTCTTCAGGACTGGTGTACGTTCTCATTCGACCCTTATGTCCACCTTTCTTCCCTGGAAACAGACACATTTTACACACATTGCTTTTCCTATACTGCACTTTCCACTTTTATCTACCAAGATCTTTATTAATAAAAACCTAACAAAGTACTGCTCAATACATGTCAAATTAGGTGGATGATTTAAAAAAAGGCCTGAGCAAAAATACGGAACTTCCCCTAAAGCACCTGTGACGTAACATATGACATATAAACAGCTGATATATTATTACCAGTGAAACATGTATAGGAACTTTTTAAGCCGAGTATTGACTACTCTGGTGAAGTTCTGTAGTAATGAAAAAGAAACAATTTTTCATTTCTTTCTTTCATTGCATTTATACAAAAATATTTTGGGTTGATGTTGAGAATTTTATTACAAGAAAACTTAACACAGTTGTTAAACTGGGTGGGTCTGATATATAACAATATATCTTAATGATTATGGGATAGAAAAGGATAAAGTGTACAGCTCTGGAAAAAAATAAGAGACCACTGCAAAATAATCAGTTTCTTATGTTTTTTTCTTCCAGGTTCATGTATTGGTGAGATGAACAATTTTGTTTCATTTTTTGTGTACTGCTGACAATATTTCTCCTAAATATAACCATTGTTATTTAGAGTGTATATTTAAAGGAAACGACAACACATGAAAATAACCCAAGATCATGCAGTATTTGCAGAGCTTTAATAACTCAAATAAAACAAAATGCAAATCATTTGTAAACAAATTGTGTTAATGCTTTGGCTAAATAACATAATAACAGTATTTGGTGGAATAACCCCGATTTGCATGCGTTTTGGCTCCATGATCTCATGATGTTTCTCACATTGCTGTTGGGGAACTTTATACCACTCTTTTTGCAAAAAAGCAAACAGCTCAGCTTTGCTTGATGGTTTGTGAGCATCCATCTTCCTCTTGATGACATTCCAGAGGTTTTCAATAGGGTACAAATCTGGAGATTGGGCAGTGGTCTCTTTTCCAGAGCTATATATTATTCATTTACTGAAATTGTAATGGGGAAGTTTCAAATACACAAAATGAAGTGGTTGGAATTCGGTAAGCCAAATTTCTTTCATTTTATCAACGAATTGAAACAATACTGCAATAAGGTATGTAAATGTAAAGCAAACCAAAAAAAGGCTTTCAGGACTTCTAATATTATCTGCAAATTTGAAATAAACAAGTAAACTGTACCGTCCTTATAATATTTTTTTTTTGTTTTCTTTATTCCTCTGGCTAAATTTTATTTTACTTGTAATCTTGTGTATTGAAGTCATTTATATACAACACTGTATTTCTCTTGTTATATATGTTCATATGCAAAGAAAAACAAATATCATTATTATTACAGGTAGGTGTTAATAATTCACTAGTTATTACATTGTTATTACATCATTATTATTAGTAGTAGTAGTGGTAGAAGTAGTAGTCGTAGTGTTAATCTGCTTGTCTAATATAACTGAATTAGTGTCACTCAAAATCAGAGCAGTGTCTTACCTCCTTTAGGCATGATGATGTTTAGATGATAGATAATGAGAAGAATCTCAGTTTAGGAAACCTGATAATAAAGTGAAACTACGGCTAGCTCTAGCCTACTGGCTAAGTTGCTAACAATAGCCCAAGTTTTATGTAACCAACTCTAGAAGTATAATAAAAGTTGGGAGTATCAATGACTAATCACTTATGATACTGAAATACAAAAGAAACAAACGATCATGTCTAATTCTCTTCAAAACAGTAAACACCAGCCAACGACAACTCTAAAATAAATCAGTCTCTTGTTTGTTTGTTTTTTAACAGGCATTTCTCCGGGACACCTAACCTGATGCAATATGGCAAAATCAACACAGCGGTTATTTATAACCCGCGTTTACTAAAATGACATTTCTTTACCGTTGTTGTTACCGATTAAGTGTCGAAAAAAAATGTTCAATCCACCTCTTTAACACGTATGTTTTATTCCAGCATGTTTAGCAAACGGACAACTTGCGTTTTATTATTATTATAATTTTTTTCAGACGCAAAGCAGGACCTCGTCTGTGACGTCAACAAAAAGCGACGGAACGATCCTGTGCTGAAACACAGCGCGTAAACAACCGAGATATTCTTTTTAACCTGAGATTTTTCTTTTTTTAAATTGATTTGAAGTCATGCCCAAAGTAAAAAGAAGCAGAAAGCCACCACCAGACGGCTGGGAGCTGATCGAGCCTACTCTTGATGAATTAGATCAGAAAATGAGGGAAGGTAAGGACAGACATGGCTCTCGTGTGGACGCGTTACGCTAGCTGAGCAACCAGAGCGCGCTATTGTTGGAACAGTTTAGCGCAGAGGACATTAAATTAATTACCTTCTGGCTATTAATACTATTTAATATAAGTGTTGTTCAGGTGTTTATGATTGTAATTCACAGCTGAAACCGAGCCTCATGAGGGCAAACGGAAAGTTGAGTCCCTTTGGCCAATATTCAGACTTCATCACCAGCGAAGCCGCTACATTTTCGACCTGTTTTACAAAAGAAAAGCAATCAGCAGAGGTAATCTCACCCACCCAGTCTCCCCTGTCTAGCTGGCTTTCAAGTGAACTCAATCTGTACGGTATTAATAGCTTTTTGGTGTTTTGTGTTCATGTGGTTGCAGAGCTCTATGATTACTGTATAAGGGAAGGCTATGCCGACAAGAATCTCATTGCAAAGTGGAAGAAGCAGGGCTACGAAAACCTGTGCTGTCTTCGCTGCATTCAGACACGGGACACCAACTTTGGAACGAATTGCATATGCAGAGTGCCGAAAGGCAAACTGGAAGTGGTAAGATCACATAAAGGCCTTAAAGGGCATCTGACCATCACACCCACATGTGGCTTTCCACCCCAAACTGTTGATTCAGGAAGGGCATCCGGTGTAAAACCTGTGCCGAATCAAAACATGCGGGCTAAATGATCCGCTGTGGTGACCCCAGATAGGGAGCAGCCGAAAGAACAAATTGGTCTAGAATTTGTATGAATTTTTCTTCACTGGAACTCAAACACAATGACAATGCCACTATACACCGGTTGTGGGCTGTCAGAGCCAGCAAGGCCTTCTCTGCTGGCCTAAACAGCAGTGATCTGAATCACTGACTTGCATTTTAATATATTTTCCCATGAATGTGTATTAAATTATTCCCAATAGTCTATTCTCTACATTTCATAGCTTTTCTCTTGGTTGCACTGCTTCCTGTAGTGTATATTTATGATAAGAGTATTTATCCAATCATATTTCAGCCAGTGGCTGACATCATTTGTTGCCAGGGTTAAAGAAATCTGCCTTAAGGCCTTCAGAATCAGGTGCCCGTAGCTTAAAATAAGTGGCAATGAAATCGTTACATTAACCAATCAGATTTCGAGTTGGCGTCACTGGGGCCATCTAGCAGGTATACGATTACGTGAGCTATTTCCCGTCCTTTGATTGGATAACTGGAGCAGCGAACCGCACAAACTAAATAAAATATATATATTTTAACTCACAATGGCTGACAGAGGAGAAGAAATTGATTTGGTCACAGACATCCTTACAAATGCATTTTTAAGGTGGTGTGAAATACTGTAGCCTAATTTCATTTTTACTTTGCTATTTAATGGGTGATTAGTATCTACTGCCGTGGCATCATAATGATGGTATAGAGGTGGATTCATTCAGGAAGGACATCAGTGAAGGCATAGGTGTGAAATACACGGCCTGCCACTGCTGTACACAAAGCACAGAGCTCCATGAAGACATGGTGTGAGAAGGTTGGAGTGGAAGAACTGGAGTGTCCTGCACTGAGCCCTGACTCTGACTCAACCCCACTGAACACCTTTGCGATGAACTAGAAAACCGACTGAACCCCAGACCTCCTCACTCTTACATCATCAGTGTCATCAGTGTCTTACATCATCTCACTAATGCTCTTGTAGCTGAATGATCACTATCCCCACAGTCACGCTCTAATATCTAGTGGAAAACCTTCACAGAATAGAAGAGTGAAGATTAATATAACAATAAAAGGGGAATAAATCTGGAATGGGAAGTTCACTGAACCCCTTTGGGATGAACTAGAACACCGCCTGAACCCCAGACCTCCTCACTCTTACATCATCAGTGTCACAGTAAATTTAGACGAAATCTGAAATGCGAAGTTCATATAGCATGTATGAGTGTGATGGTCAGATGTCCACAAACTTTTAGGCATGTAGTGTATTTTAAAGCAAGTCACCCTTATTCACTTTAAATGTTTTTCTTCTAATTATTTACAATTGAGGCACAAATTATTGTCATGTCTGTTCAGTTAGCATTCTCTCTCTTCCTCATAGGGTCGTATCATTGAGTGCACTCACTGTGGATGCAGAGGATGTTCTGGATGATCCAGTTCAAGACCTGCTGTTGGGACTGACTCATTATATTGTACCCTATGTGCTTTTATGATTTGTTTGTGAATATTTTTTTCATTCCAGATATTTTTCCTTTACTTTATTGTGTGAAAATTCAGTTTTCATTAAACTTTGTGCCATCTTTAATTTGGTTGTCTTTGACTGGTTGTTTATTTTTATTTTCTTATTTTATAATTGCATGGTTCTCACCAACTCTGTAAATAAATAACCTAAGGTTGACCAAAAAAATTGTTTACAAATGGATAGCCTTCAACATGGTCAGTAATCTTCCCATGAGTGATTGTACCTGCAAAGTCCAATGTCTAGACTGTTACATACAAATAAAAACCCTTCATGTGATCTACAGGTCTCTGTAATCACATTAAATGTTTTTGTTCACAACAGATCAATCAGAATAAGACTGAACTTAGAGTAATAGCTATCATGGCTGGGAGGCTAGGAAAAAGCCTTCTGTCTGAAGAGAATATGGAGCATGAGGGTTTTGATTTGCAAAACTGCATCTGAACAAACCACAAAATCTCATTTGGACTGATGAGACTAAGTGGAAATCTTTGGTCATCATACACAGCAACCAAACACAGCGTATCATCACCTCATACGCTGTCCAGCATGGTGGTGGAGTGAGGGAGGGGGGATGATTTGAGCTTGTTTTGCAGCAACAGGACCTGGGAAACATTGAGACAAAGACATTCTGAGACAAATTTGAGGCTGTTTTTGCAGCAGCCTAGGTTGGGCAGAAGCTCAGTGAATTCAAGCATGGTGCCATGATAGGTTGCCACCTGTGCAATAGTTCCATTCATGAAATGTCCTCACTACTAAATATACCATGGTCAACTGTTAGTGGTATTATAACAAAGTGGAAGCAACTGGGAACAACAGCAACTCAGCCACATGGTAGGACATGTAAAATCACAGAGTGGGGTCAGCGCATGCTGAGGCACACAGTGCACAGAAATCACCAACTTTCTGCAGAGTCAGTAGCTACAGACCTCTAAACTCTGTGCGGCCTTCATATTAGCTCAAGATCAGTGCGTAGAGAACTTCAGGGAATGGATTTTCATGGCCGAGCAGCTGCATCCAAGTTTTACATGACCAAGTGCAATGCAAAGTGTTGGATGCAGTGGTGTAAAGCATACCACTACTGGACACTAGAGCAGAGGAGACATGTTCTCTGGAGTGACCAATCACACTTCTCTGTCTGTCAATCTGATGGATGTGTCTGGGTTTGGTGTTTGTCAGAAGAATGATACTTGCTTGACTACATTGTGCCATGTGTAAAGTTTGGTGGAGGGGGGATTATGGTGTGGGGTTGTTTTTCAGGGGTTGGGCTTAGCCCCTTAGTTCCACTGAAAGGAACTCTGAATGCTTCAGCATATCAAGACATTCTGGACAATTTCATGCTCCCAACTTTGTGGGAACAGTTTGGGGATGACCCCTTCCTGTTCCAACATGACTGTATAGCAGTGCACAAAGCAAGGTCCATAAAAGCAGGGATGTGTGAGTCTGGTGTAGAGGAACTTGACTGGCCTGCACAGAGTCCTGACCTCAACCCCATAGAACACCTTTGAGATGAATTAGAGCAGAGACTGCGAGCCAGGTCCAAACTGGGACGTCTGCCTTTACATGCACATGAATGTAATATGGAGTTGTCCCGCCCTTTGCAGCTATAACAGCTTCAACTCTTCTGGGAAGGCTTTCCACAAGGTTTAGGAGTGTGTTTATGGGAATTTTTGACCATTCCTCTAGAAGAACATTTGTGAGGTCAGGCACTGATGTTGGACGAGAAGGTCTGGTTCACAGTCTCCGCTAATTCATTCCAAAGGTGTTCTATCGGGTTGGGTCGTTCTTAAACCTTTGACAATATCGTGTATTTCTAGATTTTTCGCATTTTATAAAATTTTACGTTTATCCCGATCCCTAATTAAAAGGATATTACTGAGGAATTTTCCACACTGATGTTCACTGTTGATTATAAAATTAAGCTAGATTATATATATATTGACCAACTTTCAAATCTTTCCTGAGGACTTTATTTATTATTATTATTATTATTATTATTATTATTATTAATAAACATAATGGATATTTAATAAGACTAAGCCTCGTTATAACCTCGTACAATATATCCTTTGGACAATATTCCAATTGTCCTGTAAGAATTTCTTTTAGAATATATTAAGACTGTGTGATTGTGATTATTTATTATTGTTAAAATTAAAAGTAAACAATTCCTTCTCTTTATCGCTTTAGGGAAAAAATAACGAACATTAAAATCTATTTTTGAACAAAAACTTCAAATCGGCTTTTGGCGCACTTGAGGAAAGGCATTTTAATCGATTACCGACAGTTTGCTTATGTTTAATAAGGATAATTTATAACACATTTAAGTAAATCTATAACTGAAATGTAAAAAAATATCCACACAGGTAAAAAGAAGCCCAGTAAATGATACGGGAAGTGTTTCATTTTATTTGTATTTGTCCCTCGATGACTCGATCACTCTGAGTGTGATTCTTTACCCTGCATCTTTATAGAGGTGAGAGGTTGAGCCTGAACCGTCTCGGAAGTGCATCTACACGGTGCTAGTGTTTTTATTAACGTGGTCAGATCTGGCCATGTGGATTTAAAAAGAAAAAATTATTGTGTCTAAAAAGCTTTTCTAGTTTCTCCAGGCATTGATTTTTTTAGCTTCTGGTCATTTATATCGAGCTATATACTAAACAACTAGCTATTTATCGAGTGTTGCTAACTAGCCTAGCGTAGCATTTGGTAAAAGTTTTGTGTTTCAGTGAGTGAAATAAGTTGAAGAAGTGAATTTGGAGGTAAGAGAATAGGAATTGCAAAAATGCAGGAGCTAATTGCCAACGTTGATCATATAAAGTTTGATCTGGAGATTGCTGTCGAGCAGCAGTTAGGGGCTCAACCGCTGCCGTTTCCAGGAATGGACAGTAAGTTCAACATTAATAAACAGTAACAACAACAACAAAAGACACTTATTCACTGATCTACACATCCCTCCTGTCCTTGAGATACACTGTATGGTCAAACGTTTCTGGACACCTGTCCATCACACCAATGTGTGCCGGTTGAACATCTCACTCCAGATTTATTCCCTTTCCCTGTTATATTGCGCTCCACTCTTCTATTCTCTGAAGGTTCTCCACTAGATGTTGGAGCGTGACTGTGGGGATTAGTGATCATTCAGCTACAAGAGCGTTAGTGAGATCAGACAGAGTGAGGAGGTCTGGGGTTCAGTCGGTGTTCCAGTTTATCCCAGTGGGGTAGAGTCAGGGCTCAGTGCAGGACACTCCAGTTCTTCCACTACAACCTTCTCAAACCATGTCTTCATGGAGCTCTGTGATTTGTGTACAGGGGCATTGTCATGCTGGAACAGGGGTTGAGTCTCTTTGGGGTAAAAACTATGTATGGGTGTGATGGTCAGGTGTCATAATTTTGGCCATGTAGTGTACACTGATCAGGCATAACATTATGACCACCTGCTTAATATTGTGTCGGTCCCCCTTTTGTTGCCAAAACAGCCCTGTCCCGTCCTGCACTGTGTATTCTGACACCTTTCTATCAGGACCAGCATTAAATTCTTCAGCAACTTGAGCAATAGTAGCTCGTCTGTTGGATCGGATCACACGGGCCAGCCTTCTCTCCCCATTTGTATCAAGGAGCCTTCAAGGAGCGGTTCACCACTGTTCCTCCTTGGACCACTTTTGATAGATACTGACCACTGCAGACCGGGAACACCCCACAAGAGCTGCAGTTTTGGAGATGCTCTGATCCAGTGGTCTAGCCATCACAATTTGGCCCTTCATCAAACTTGCTAAAATCCTTACACTTGTCCATTTTTCCTGCTTCTAACACATCAACTTTGAGGACAAAATGTTCACTTGCTGCCTAATATATCCCACCCACTAACAGGTGCCATGATGAGGAGATAACCAGTGTTATTCACATCACCTCTCACTGCTCATAATGTTATGGCTGATCGTTGTATGTCTGACTGTAGATTATAAAGCACACTGGTAAATGTAAGATCCGGTGGTTGCCGTTCTCGCTTGCTTGCTGTAATCCTTAACGTTTTCTCTTTGCAGAATCAGGAGCAGCCGTGTGCGAGTTTTTCATGAGATCTGCTTGTCTAAAAGGTATTTTTTGAAAAATGATACTGTACTGTACAATATATTACCCTATTCTACTATACTGATTCATTTTTCTCCTGGAAGGTGGAATGTGTCCTTTTCGGCACATCAGTGGAGAAAAGACAGTGGTTTGTAAACACTGGCTTCGAGGATTGTGCAAGAAAGGAGATCAGTGCGAATTTCTGCACGAGTACGACATGACGAAGATGCCAGAATGCTATTTCTACTCCAAGTTTGGTTTGTATTTTTCCTCCTGTGTTTTGTGATTTAAGCTTGTTTTATTTCTTTTTAGTTATTTAGTTGCTTATCTGACGTGCATGTATGCTTGCAGGGGAATGCAGTAATAAAGAATGTCCTTTCTTACACATTGACCCGGAATCTAAGATTAAAGACTGTCCGTGGTACGACCGAGGCTTCTGCAAGCACGGTAAGGCTTTTTTTTTTTTTTTTTTTTTTTTTTTTTTTAAAATGAAACAAGTTCCCAGGAGACAATATATTCATTTGTTTATTTTTCAGATTTGGACAGTCATTTAAAATTTGAAACCTTATTCTATCAAACTGTTTCAGACAAAAACAAAACCTTACATTGTATAAGCATATTTCTATCATTTTATCTTTCAGCATCTTATTTAAAGTTAGGGATTTGAAATAAGCTACTATTAGAACACCAGATCATCAATAGAGCATCTGTTACCTAGCAACCAGTGATCCATGAAGCAGAAGATGACAGGTTTAAGGCGTGGTTAATCTGAATCAGCTTACCTTCTGAGAGATAGGAAGCTTTCACACAGGCAGTTTAGTCTGAATCAGAGCAGGGATGAATGATTAGTAATGGGAAAGGAAACACAGCATGGTACCGAACCTGAGTCTGCCTGTAGGAGGTGGTGTGAGTTCAGTTGCACTGAAACAGTACTGTGATTCCCGTGAATGTGAATGCAACAGGCCCAAACTTGTTCAGGAAGTAAGGTAACCTTTAGTGCGTTCGAGTGAGTGTTTTAGCCGATGACGACAGCACAGAAGTGTAGCACGAGAAGCACAGAAGAGGTGAGGAACTGCACATAATATCAGCAAAAATGTAATAATATAAAAAAACAAAAATACGGTAAGTCACACAGGCTTGTGATTGTGAGCATCGCTGCTAAGGACGTCTGGAACAATGTTCCTAGTGTGAAATCCAGCTGTCTATAAAGGATATTAAAACCAATACAAATACATCATTAATCACATCAATCAATAAAAAAATGTGATGTAAAAGAAACCGTGATTCATCAGACCAGGCCACCTTCTTCTATTGCTCCGTGGTGGAGTTCTGATGCTCATGTGCCCATTGTTGCCGCTTTCGGCGGTGCACCGGGGTCAGCACTAGCACTCTGACTGGTATGCGGCTATGCAGCCTCATAGGCAACAAACTGTGATGCACTGTGTATTCTGACAGCTTTCTATCACAACCAGCATTAACTTCTTCAGCAATTTGAGCAACAGTAGCTCATCTGTTAGATCAGATCAGACGGGTCCAATAAGCTTTGGCTGCCCATGACCCTGTCTCTGGTTCACCACTGTTTCTTCCTTGGAGATGCTCTGATCCAGTGGTCTAGCCATCACAATTTGACCCTTGTCAAACTCGCTCAAATCCTTACACTTGTCCATTATTCCTGCTTCTAACACATCAACTTTGAGGACAAAATGTTCAATATATCCCATCCACTAACAGGTGCCATGATTATTATTCACTTCACCTCTCACTACTCATAATGTTATGCCTGATTGGTGTGTGTATATATATTGTGATGTAAATATAAAACTGATTTTATGCCAGTAAACAAACCCTTTTCAGAATAATCTTTAGGCAGATGAGTGTAATCTCGCATGTGTTTTGGGAAGAGAAATGAGAAGAGATGGAGAATGCTCTGTTACTCCAGCTCCTGTGTTGGTCTTAGTGGTGTAGATAGGAATTTGGAGAGACATCAGAGGCACAGAGACTAGGTGTAGGAAGTGTGATCGTGGAAGAAGGAAGGGGTCTGGTTAGGCAGAGCTTTGTGAGTGTGTAGAAGATGGACTCAGATTGAATCCACTGTGAGATGAAGTGAAGGTGAAGCTTCTGGAGGACCAGGGTGATCATGTCACCAGAGCGACTAGAGTTCTGGATGAATTCAGGATTTTAAGAAGATATTGCAGTAGACTCTGTTGTGAATGCTTTCTGCAGCAGAGATGAAAAGTGAGGGTGCTTTTTCTTAGGTGTAAAAGTATCTGATTTAAAAAAAAAAGTAAATAATTTTATAAATAAATCTGTATATAATCCTCCTGTTTGTTCTTGATCAAGGCCCGGATTGCCGACACAGACACACGAGGAGGGTCATCTGTGTTAATTATCTCGTCGGATTCTGTCCTGAGGGCAAGTCGTGCAAGTTCATGCAGTAAGTTCAGTCAGTTCGTTAAATTTGATTCGCATTTGGTTTTGTTTTGAGCTTCATCACAGCTGATATATATGTCTGTGTTTCTAGCCCACGCTTCGAGCTGCCTATGGGGACAAACGAACAGCCACCTCTGCCTCAGCAAGCCCAGACCCAGCAAAAGGTATGGCTTTTATTTATTTAAATATGAACAATGATGTAACGTCACTGCTCTGGTAAACGCTGCAATTTCTGTAACTGTATCAAACTTTTTTTTATTAATCCCTCAATAGCAGAATGCACAGAGCTTAAACAGATCATCGTTGTCACTGATCCAGTTAACCAGCAACAACTCCAACATCAACAGCAACCATCAGAAACCTTCACACATTCTCGGAGTGTCACAGCCTCAGAACAACACGGGCGGCCCCCGAGGCCCTCGTCCACTGGACCAGGTCACATGTTACAAGGTCAGCATTTACATGTCTATTCTAGTGTAGATGAGTGCACAAGTAGTTTGTTTAGATGTGTAACTATTTCTGGAGATTTGTCTGCTACAGCCTTTTTTTTTTTCTTCTCTCCTGTTACAGTGTGGAGAAAAGGGACATTACGCAAACAAATGCACGAAAGGACACCTGGCTTTCCTAAGTGGACAGTAACCTTGTACTTCACCACGTATCTGCTAATAAACTGCTGGAATTTCAGTACAAGTTTTTCAGTGGTCACGGTGGTGGACTTTCTCCACCAAGTTCACGTCATGGACATTGAACAAATTGAGTTCTCTGCCATGATCAACTTCTGTGGGCAGAACGGAAGCAGAGAATCATCCGAGTCTGTGAGAGTAAAGCAGTGTGTTATTTTTAAGCTCACAGTTCTACACTGCTGGGAATCTAATGGGGAATAAAAATTGGGAATGTTGGCAGGATTTAAGTAGAAAAAAAACCAAAGAAAAAACCAGGATAAATGTCTTTCACTTTTACATACAGTGCTGACAGATTTATGACACCTAACTAAAATAATCACTCTGTTTTTGTTTGGATTTCGATGTCAGTGGACTTTCCGGTGTGGAGTAAAACGTGTGATTTAACACATCACGTGTTTTCTGTTCAGTGAACTGTTTTCAGGAAAGATGTAGCAGTTACATCACTTACAAAGTTTAAAGTTGAAGAAATAGAGATAGCACTAAACTTTAAAGTGAAATAATAAAAAAAACTTTTTTTTTATAATGTAAAACTGATTTTATGCCGGAAAATAAATTCTCTTCAGAATGTGATGAGCATGTTCATAAAAATAAAAAAAAACCCAAACACCAAATCAATTAATTTTAGTTTATTTCTTGGTCACAAATAAATTTATACACAACAACATCCATGAATCAGGTGTGCTGATCACGATTGCCGGAACAGCCCGAGTCTCTGTGGTCCATGAGGTCCGGGTGGATTCAGTGGTACTTTCTCCAGCGGTCATGCTCTGTTACAAGGAAAAGAGGAACGTGTTCATGAAAATACATCAGCTTCTGACTTGAGTTAAATACTCTCCCATCACCAAAACAAGCTCATAACATCTACCACATGCTGGATATGTTGGTAAATGTGAAATGTGTGGAAAATGTGAAAGTCTGTGTAACTGTGGCTCTCCAGGATACGCATGATACAAAAAGAGCAAAATGCTTTTATAAATGTTCCTTACTAATATGATCATATTCCCAAACGTAGCTCAGTACAACATAACCAGCCAGAATCATGGCGATGCCGCCAAACCCTCCCTTCTTCACGTTGATGTACTTGTTGTAATATCTTTCATAGCCTGTGAGAGACAGACAGGGGTACAGAGAGAGGATAATAGAGAGAGAAAAACAGAGAGAGGGACAAAAAACTGATTACACAGGGTTGCCACTTTTTTTTATCATCTGAAAAACACACCCCTGCCTCAAAACACATTTCAGATTAAGCTGTACTTGCTATTTTGCTATCAGGAGTGGTTTATTCATTTTCTTTTATGTCCGTCTTACAGCTTGAATCCGTGAACGTTTCTGTGCAGCTTTCATTATGAGCTATTTAGAAGTGCCAATTCTGCTAACTATCACAGTTTGTCTGAAACTGGCACTGCTACATTTTTCCTCCATTTACAATTCAGAACATAAAACAGGCTGAAGGTTAACACACTCGGAGACAGCCTGAAATCTCGACAGGTGGCAAGCGTTTAAACATATGCCACAAACCGGCTCACCTTTGCGAACAGAACCGAGCAGGCCGTTAGGGGTGAAGTCCCGTGTACCGAGCCAGGATGGCAGCTGACCAAGCTTCACATCCATGAGCCTCTTCTCAGCCAAGGGCACTGGACAGAAACACAGTGTGTACAGTAGATTATAGCTTCATGTCATTTAAAATCAGAGCTTGTTATTTGAGTAACACAAAATTAAAATATTGGACAGATTCATTCCCATCAACAGCATTCAGCAACGTCCAGTCAGTTTAAATAAAGTCACTACACGGTCCGATTTATCCAGTCTTATAAAATTATACCTGATTTCTGTAACAGGCTGTACAATAACATTCTCCATGTCGGATTATACACTAAAGACCCTTTAGCCTGTGATTAAAAACAGCTTACAGTATCGATCAACATAATACAGGCTGATGCAGAAAATGTATTCTCTCTCAAAGCTCTGGGTTACTGATCAGAAGGTCAGAGGTTCAATCCCCAGCACCGACAAGCTGCCACTGTTGGGCCTTTGAGCAAGGCCCTTAACCCTCTCTGCTCCAGGGCTCTGTATCACACCTGAACCTGTGCTCTTCCTAACACACAGGTCTATGTGATGAAAAGCATTTCACTGTGCTGTAATGTTAATGTGATAAATAAAGGCTTCTGCTGCAGCATCCTCCTTTAGGTGGCTTTCAGAAGAGCATCACACCATTGCTCGGCTTTTTATTTCACATTCAGCTGAACTCAAAACTCTATTTACAAAAGAATTTAATTTAAATTTCTTTTAAAATAACTTGTGACTTTCTGTGACAGTAAATACTGTTGTGTTAAAAAATGTTTCACAGCCTGCATTTCTAAATAATACATATTTAAGTTGTCTTTATTCATCACATATACATTACTGCAGAGTGAAATTCTCTCTCATCCTTGGAGGGTTGGGGTCAGAGCGCAGGGTCAGCCATGATGCAGTGCCCCTGGATGTGCCCAGGGTGGGTTAGGGGCCTTGCTCAAGGGCCAAACGGTTGCAGTATGGCAGCGCTGAGGCTTGAACCCTGATCTTCCAGCCAACGACCCAGAGCCTTAATAACTTGAGCTACCCAGAAGAAACTTCTTTTAACAATAAGAAAACAAAACTTAGGATGTAGATATTACCCTGACAGGGCCTTTTTAAATAAATATCCAATGTATTTGACTCTTGCATGTTTCTGTCTGTCATTACAGCATGTTATTATTATCTTAAGTTATTGCTCAGGGAGTTTTTATACAGGTTGTTTAACACTGTGAGCAAATAACAGGCTTGCATTAGAGATTCTAGTCCATAGTCTATAGACAGATGAGTTCATAAACCTTTATGAAGCTTAAATGAACTAAGTGCTAGTCCACGCTAGATGCTAGTTCGCTGTACGCTCGCTATTTGCCCTAGCTAGCACTCAGACACAGGGGTATATCCACTTCTTACACGATCACGTGAAAATTGTACAGTCAGGCACATTTAAGAGTAAAAAAAAAAAATGTCACGCCAAAAGGAATAAAAACTCGATTTAAAATAAATCACTCGTGTGAACCAGAAGCGGACAGATGACAGTGTGGGACAGAAAGTCCTTGACATGACTCCAGCGCGCTTCCTCGGGCCTTTTTTCCTAATGATTTGCTTCTGAATAACAAGATCAACGAGAGTAAATGCCTGCTTTAATCGTCTACTCGAAGACAATAAACGACGTGCATATAACGAACAAGTGTGCAAGATTTCACTGCATATATTAATCCAAACAGTTTCCAACACCCGTACCTGGTCTGTCCGCCATCTTGCTTTAAGCTCGGAATCTGCCGCGATGTATGTTGGGAATAAAATGGAGTGGACGGGTAGGGGGCGGGGCGTTGAAGCTCACGAATATGACGTCACTATCCCCGTTCTTCTTCGATGGGTTCAGTGATGTGTTGCTCAGGACAGAGTGACTCCAACTACTGTACTGAGATGTGAATTGAACACAGATTTATCTCTTACACGCTTTTTATACTACCTTCATTCTACTATTATTACTTATTTCTGGTTACCTTTTTTGTCTATTTTCACAGTAACCAATATTTCCCCACAAT
Source organism: Hemibagrus wyckioides (assembly GCF_019097595.1). Classification (NCBI taxonomy): domain Eukaryota; kingdom Metazoa; phylum Chordata; class Actinopteri; order Siluriformes; family Bagridae; genus Hemibagrus; species Hemibagrus wyckioides. Next base: position 5,237,794 of record NC_080733.1, on the reverse strand, counting down.
GTCATTTAACTACCTGCTGATAGTAGGGATTCATCTCTACCTAAAGAGAGTGAGAGCTGTAAAGCCTTTAGTCTGTCCAACATCCTCATCTTCTGATCTGTACATTCTTCAAATAAAAGTGCCATGGCTTCAAATACATATTTTATGCTAATCCTGCTATCAGTGCCACCTCATACGCCTTGTGCATAGATCTTGGCATCTCCTAAAGTGCTAACTGACTGAGTCTCATCGCTTTACAACTGTAAATCTCTTGTGACAGCTCGTGTGGGGTGTTCCCGGTCTGCTGTGGTCAGTATCTTTCAAAAGTGGTCCAAGGAAGGAACAGTGGTGAACCGGTGACAGGGTCATGGGCAGCCAAGGCTCATTGAGGCACATGGGGAGCGAAGGCTGGCCCGTGTGATCCGATCCAACAGACGAGCTACTGTTGATCAAATTGCTGAAGATGTTATTGCTGGTTCTGATAGAAAGGGGTCAGAATACACAGTGCATTGCAGTTTGTTGTGTATGGCTCTGCAGAGCCGCAGACCAGTCAGGGTGCCCAGGTGGTCATACTGTTATTCCTGGTCGGTGTATGTCTAATATCAATCGTGAACTGTAGTCTAATATTAATCTTGAACTTTTTGTACTATATTTCTAACGTTCTGTAAATCTGCTTTAAAACAATGTCTATTGTTAAAAGCACTATAGAAATAAAATTGAATTGAATCGAACTACTGTGTGTGAAAATCCCAGATCAGCAGTACCTGTTTATTGTTCCTAATAAAGTGGACAGAGGCCGGCCCGTGTGATCTGATCCAACAGACGAGCTAATGTCGCTCAAATTGCTGAAGACATTAATGCTGGTTCTGATTGTACAACATGTGCTCTACTACTTCTGTACTGGAGTACTGGAATACTAGACTATTTTTCTATTATTATTTTTTTATTTCATTGTCTGTACCGCCTGGAGGAAACCCACCAAGCACAGGGAGAACATGCAGACTCCACACACACAGTGAGCGGGAGCGAGACTCGAGAACCCAGGACACTGGAGGTATTATTATTATTATTATTATTATTATTATTATTATTATTATTATTATTATTATTATGACATGGAACATCACCGATTACTTCCAGTGCAAATTAGCAGGTATATATTTAGTCCCTTGCCTAGAAAGCCAGCATGTCATGAAAAGAAGTTAGAAGAGTCAACGAGTATTGTTGCTTAGATAAATTACTGCCAAAAGACTGTTAACAAGATTTACTGTCTGCATATTTTTGCTGATAACAAGTATGCTTTTACAGCATTTATTTCTGTATTGTAATATTGTTTTTTTTTTTTTACACTTTATTCCACTCAAATCAAATCAAATCAAATCACATTATTGTCACATCAATGAGTGAAATTCTTGAGTGCAGCTCCAGACATTGCAGTAAAACATGGAATGTACAAATTTAAATACTACTATAAATATATGCTTTGGATAAGCAGTATGATAATGACATATGATACATATGATGCATTATTGTACAGTATAAAAAACATAAAATAAGCAGTATGGTAATGACCATGATGACATATGATACATGTACATTATTGTGCAGTATACACAGTAGATATTGCACAGTATATTACAGTGTGATAATGTATAACAGTGCGCTGTGTGTTACAGTGTGATCATGTATAACAGTGCATAGGTATAAATGTGATGCGCAGCATGAATGTCATGTCATACGCATAGGCAGTGCACAAATACATAGTATTCACAGAGTCTGGTGAGTTGTAAAGTGTAGTACTTTCCATAGGATACCTATGAGTGATGTGCTGTGTACTATGTTAGTCCTGAGTGTTTAGCAGTCTGACAGCCTGGGGGAAAAACGTTGTCCCTCAGTTGTTCTGGACCGAATAAAATTACATTTACAGGACCACTCTGGAACTGTACTGTCATTCACCTGTTTCAGTCATTTTTGTACTGTTGTGCACTGATGCACATGTTTACACACCTGTACTTTATGTAGTTCTGTGTATGTCTTTGTAGTCTCATGTGGTTCTCTGTTGCTGCATGTAGCATCATGGTCCTGAAGGAACATTTCATTTTACGGCATAAACTATCACCTGTATGTAGTTGACAATAAAGTCACTTGACTTGATTCACTTATATTACTATATTTTTGATGGTCTTATTAAGTGCTACCTGCAATAGCGATGCCTGCCTAGGACACCAGCACGTCCTACGGGACTAGTAAAAAAATAGAGCACCAGCCATCAGATTAGCACCAGAACCTCTAAGCACATCACAATATTTCAATACAAAACACGTTCAATGTGTATAGATGGATCTGAGAAGTATGAGAAGTGGGACGTCAAAGCTTATTCCAAGAGCAGCAGCACACACTGCACAACTGGATAAATATGACATATTCTACCCTACTTAAGTTGGCGTATGGCTTTATGCTTTGCTTTATGGATACTTGTGTTTAATGAAAGTGTCATCCTGTCTGGCACAAATCCCAGAAGACTTACTCCTGCCATTTCTTATATTCTTCTAACATAATGTGCTGGCTGACTCATTTGTCTTATCTTAGCTCAGCATTTCTTTTGACTGTCTTTTGTTCCCTGTGACCTCTACATGCAGCTGTACCTAAACAAGCTGTATTAGGCCTACTATCTCATTTCTATTAAGAGACAAGACGGAAATGTTTCAATTCTAAGCAATGCTCCTAGTAGTACAGATGACCATTTTGAGTGGCTACTGCAGTTTTCAAATGTAATGGATAGTCAGTGAGGGGCAGGTCGAGGATTCATCCACCATCTTCTCCAAAACTATTGGAACGCTAGGCCAGTTCACTTGTTTTTGCTTTATATTGAAGAGATTTCAATGAGAAGAGAGTTTAGCATTTTAGATTTTTTTATTTCATGGTGTTTATATGGAAACATAAAAAAAACAAAACAAAACATAGAACACAGCACATTTTGTATCGGCCCACCCAATTTATAGGTGAGCAAAAATATTGGAACTTGACTAACAGGTGATAAATAATTGAGCATCTCAGCATCTATTCTCGGTTTTAGACTTGAAAACTGCATTTGATGTTAGAAAGTATAAACCAACATAATGAGCTATCTTCAAGAGAAAAGCAAGCTATTTTTGAAGCTGAGAAAAAAAAAGACGGGAAATTAATCAGACGTTGGGGCATAGCCAATGATTTTTCATGAAAATATACTGCAAAAGAAAGCAACCACTGCTGTACAGAGCAACAGATACCAAACATCATCTTCATCTTTAATTTCCTAATTAAATCCACATAAACAACTGTGTCCGGTTGTCTTTTCATGCATACAAGAGTCACTATGTCTCTTTTTTTTTTTTATCATTCCTGACTCCGGAGTATGTGTGGATTAGCCTTTATGCCAGAAACATAACCTATAGCCCCGAGGTTGTAACCAATACCTTCAACTCTGCTGCATTAAGATGCATGCTCACTTCTTCATAGAAAAGAACTTCAAAAGTCAAACTCAACTTTGACTTTTTAAGTACTTGACCCATAGCAGGATACAGCTTCTAATTTTTTAAATATCTATTATCTGTTATTACATTTTCAAGAGCTTTGCCACGGTGTTTCTAAGAGGTCAGAGAATTTCGTGTTGACCTAAAACACTTCATTAAAATGCATGAGAGAAAAAGAAGAGCCTGATTCACAGTGTGGCTGCATTAAACTGGAGGTTAAGGGCTAAGTGCTATCAATGATTATGTTCTGCAATTAAAATCATAGTTAGAATGAATCAGGGATGGAAAATGGAACCACTTTCCTAAGAGCAAAGCTACCTATAATATCTCAGTATTAGTTTAAATGCAATACAGATTATTAATAGACTGTGCAATCTATTATTATTAGGCTCCCCCAATAATACACTGTATTCTTAAGCAGGAGAAATTGATGATCAAAAGAAAGAAAACCCAAAGAAATGAGAAAGTGATGTTCAAGCTATACACAGATTTAGAAATTCCTTGTGTAAAATCTCTCTCTCTCTCTCTCTCTCTCTCTCTCTCTCTCTCTCTCTCTCTCTCTCTCTCTTTCTCTCTCTCTCTCTCTCTCTCATAAAAAGTAGAATCTTTGGAATATTTATATGAATTTCTAGTTTCTTAGTATTTGGGTTTTTAATGGTTAGGGATTAGGGTTTAGAGTTATGGTAATGGGTTATTTTTAGGGTTATGGCTTAGTGTTTGGGTTATAGGTTAGCATTTGAGTTATTGGTTAGGGACTAGGGATTGGGGTTATGGATTGGGGATTAGAATTTAGGTTAGGGGTTAAGGGATAGATGTTGATCTTTGGGTTAGAGTTAGGGGTTAATTTTAGTGGCTAGGGTTTTGGGGTAGGGTTAGTTGTCAGGGTTAATGTTAGGGGTTAGTGTTAGTGTTTGGGTTAGGGGTTCAGAAATTAGGGGTTAGGGTTTGGGTTGGGGGTAGCATTAGGGGATAAGGTTAGGGGTCAGGGTTAATGTTAGGGGTTAGGGTTAGGCCTAAGTTCCCCCTTTTGCTTTAACAGAAGATATTAGACCTGTGGAAAATCTGGATGAGGTTAGGGGTCAGGGTTAATGTTAGGGGTCAGTTTTAATGTTAGGGGTCACAGTTAATGTTAGGGGTCAGTGTTAATATTAGGGGTCAGGGTTAATGTTAGGGGTTAGGGTCAGGCCTAAGTAACCCTTTTTTCCTTAAATGCTGCATGCAGCAAGTCAGGCGTCAGTTCTCAAAGTTCATGTGTTGCAAGCAGGAAAAATGGGCACGTGTTAGGATCTGAGTGACTTTGACCTGGGTACATATGTACGACCCACAGGCACTACACACCACCATCTTCTCCATCTTTACTCTTAACACTTCACACATCTTCATCAATACAAAAATGTATCCTCTTGACTCTGCTTTTCTCTGCCTTGCTTGTCAGTTTTATAGTTACACAGCACAGCATGTACTCTACGGTATATTAAATAGCAAGCCTAATTCGATGAGAATTAAAAAGGGAGAAGCAGCTGCATGGCTGATTTTATTGCTAAAGATAAGCACTCGGAGTGTCTCCAAGGAGATGCCCATCATTCCTAAAGCTAATAGGCGTTGACAATAAATCACAAATCTGCTTAGCAGAGGAGAAGACAGGCAATTATGTTTGGCATTAGGCATTCAGCATGGCATTCAGCACTGCCTCACTATGTATGTCTGTATTGTCTCGGTTAGGTCACTAAATATTAAAAAAAAAATCTTTAATTATACTTATTGTACTTGCTGGAAATTGTGACAGCGGTTGGGTACAGCATTGACAACGTGCCTTATGCAGTATGACATTGTGAATGAAACTAACATTGTGTCAGAGATGGCAGCAAAAGATGTAATTAATGATTTAATAAGGGCTGTGGCGCCCTGCCTCATCACTCTGCAGAGGGTCTGCCATTAGCCTATGGGTGTTATCTAAGGCTCTGAAGAGGAGTAGGGATTTTATATCATGTATGTTTCATATGTGATCAACATTTTATGGATAATATGTGATCATATGTGAATAAAACAACATGTAAAAATGCATTTAATTTTCAGAAATCAGTGTGGATCCTGTGCTCAAGTTACTGTCTACTGTCTACTTCCTCCAACCTCTCAAATTGCTGCTAGGTCAATACAAGGTGTAGTCCTATCTCAGTGTTACTGGGATAGGCTCTGGATCTACCACCATCTTGATCAAGATTTACTGAAAGTGAGTGAATGAGGGTTGATAAATCATATTTGAAAAATCAACCTGTGAACATAAAAACAAGAGTGTTACAGGTATGAAAGTCACTCCATGTGAAAATTATGTGTCGTGCGAGGTGTAAATCCATCCATCCATCCACCCACCCCTCCTTGCATGCCTCAACCCATCCAGCCATCCACTCATTCACCCCATCCATCTACTCATCCATCCATCCACCCATCCATCGATCCATCCACCCATCCATCGATCCATCCACCCACCCATCCAAATCCACCCACCCACCCATCTGAATCCACCCATTCACCCACCCATCCATCCATCCATCCACCCATTCACCCACCCATCCATCCATCCCCCTTCCATCCATTCACCCACCCTTCCATCCATCCACCCACCCACCCACCCTTCCATCCATCCACCCACCCATCTATTCATGCATCTTCTGTAGTGCTTATCCTACACAGGGTTGCACATCTCTGGACTGGGGGAAGGAAACCAGAGAACTTGGAGGAAACCCCTGAAAAAACATGTAAACTCCACACACAGGGCAGAGGTGTGAATTGAACGCCCAATCCTTGCAATCAGATTTTTTTTTCACTTAATGCAATGCAAATCAACTACATTTTGCCTCTTAGTGAGAATTACAGCTGTACAACTGTACATCAGCAAAAACCAAAACTGTTGAGCAAGTTATTTCTTTTCTGTTTGAGAGTTCAGAAAAAATATTATCTGCACAAAGGATAAGCGCCTCTGCTGTGAGAGCAAAGGTTAATTAAAAAGCCGTCACTCTGCATGAGCTGAATTGTGTGTATCTGTGCCTGTGAGGGGTTTGGTGGACTCAGCTGACTCACAGCAGATTGACAGTGCAAGTGAAACATCCTAGTTAACCATCCAGGGATGAGCTGCTGAAATAACTTGAACTACCAGAATAAAAATAGAACTATTTCAGCTGCATATGTACAAATACAGTATGTGTTTCTACTGACTTGGCATGCATCAAAATGGGCAAAACAATAGAAAAAAACAGCTAGAGTATTGAAGTACTGCAGCTTTAAAAATAGTGCCCTAACATTTAGGAGTATGTAATGCAGCGCTATTTTTTTCCCCACAGGTTATATTATATTGTTGGGAGAGTTCCTTGTAGTGTGACCGGGACAGGAGAAAATTGAAAAGCTGCTTATCTTCCAGACTGAGTCTGAGGTGGAAACTGGTAGTGATCAATATGCAAAGTCACGTATCCTGATGCTCGGCTGCAGGATAAAAATAGAACTGAGAGCCTTTCAGCAGTTTTATGCTTAAGTGCTGTTTATGCAGCATCTTTTTTTCTAATTCAAATCTTAACTCCGCTGTTTACTCTACTACTGTACTTGCTGGAAGACGTACAGTGGAACTGTAATTTAGATGTTTTCGGCACCTCTGAACAGTCAGAAATAGTGCTGTGCAGTAATATCCAGAGTCTTTTTAAGGGATAAACATGTCCTTAGTGTTGTAGAGATATGAGTTATTTCTGTGTGATATCTCTAGATTATAAATGCTCTGTTCATATTATTTGTTAAAAGACAATATCTGTCACTTAGGAGTTTATCCTTTCATGTTGAGTAAGCATTATATCCTGATCATGGTTTAGTGAGTAGAACATGTGAATCTCTACACAGACAGGAAACCCCAGCTCAGGTTCACGCTGGAGATGGTTAGGGGTGTCAGAGATAGGAGGCAACGGTGGATGGAAGTGCAGAATTATTTGAAACAGTGTAACACAACCAAACAACCAAAAATTGTGAAACAAGAACCATAAACACAACCATTAGATATAAAGCAAAATAGGTAAATGGCAAAAGTGAAACATATAGAAACCAGGTCAGACTCATAGGTCGCTCAGAAACTCCTGGTTACACAATCGCATAGTGTACAGTTGTCACCCGATGTCACCCAGATGAGGATCGATCCCTTTTGAGTCTGGTTTCTCTCAAAGTTTCTTCCTCATGGCATCTTTGAAACAATGTCCATATACAAATGAAACTGAATTGAATTGAATAGAAGTAGGGTAAAGGTTAAGGGACACAGGACAGGTGTGAGTTCTCTGTGAGACATGTGACAAGGTCAGGTGACATGCAGGAGGACATGTACTTCAGAGCTGATTTAGAAGTAAACCATGTGAATAGGTGGGTTAGGTAATGTGATCAACTGTTAACGCTCTTCTCAGCATTCACATCAGCAAGAGTTATAAGGCGAGGCTATAAATAATAAATGAATGTAAATGTATAAATTAATACATGGGTATAATATATACAGAAGAACAGGACCACAAAAATATATAGACAAACAAATTAACACAATGGACATTATGTTATTAAAAAAGTGTAAAATATTAAAAAAGTGTAAAATATTTCATAGGTAAGCAAGGTAGGCTTCAATATGGATTCAAAACGAAGACTCTGGAGCTGTGAGGTGACAACGTTACATGCAACACCGCTGTGCCGACCTTTAAGGTTTCATTTAAATCCGAAACCCAAAATAGAAGCATGGCAATAACCTTTGAATGATTTTTACTTTTGCTTCAAGATTGATTTATTTCGAACTCGATATGTGGAGTCAATGAAATATAGTCTCTTAGGAACCAACCAAACACAACAAGTTCAAGCAGTATTTCTCCAGGAAAAGGTTCATCAATGGCACCTTTAATAAAATAAAAATACTTTTTAAAAAATGCATGATGTTGATATGCAAGTTGGACTGGTTTTATATATATATATATATATATATATATATATATATATATATATATATATATATATATATATATATATATATTTATATTAAAATAAATAACTGTCATACACACTTCATGGCTCATGTACTTGAAATTTCAAGAGGCTTGTGGTTGTACTGTAATGATTATCATCATTATTATTATTTCTCTGAAATGTAAATAAGGGACTCTGAGTGAGTTCGCTGCTTATTGAGTGTCTCTGCAGAGCTTTGATCAGGGACAGCAGTGTACTGACGTTGGCCCAATGCCTAATGCGTGTCCAGATCGTCCTCTGATTTGCCAAATACATATCAACCTTCACTATGGTGTGGGCTAGAATGTAATATTCCGTCCTGATTCAGTCCGCACATCCCTAACAGCAGCAGGTTCTACATGACAACCTGACATTGATCATGGCAGTGCTTTGGAAGTCTAGTGTGATAAAGAACTCTTTTTTTTTATCGCACAAAAAGTCAGCTGAATGTCTTTTACAGATTTACACATAAATAAATAACAGTTAACATAATCAAAAGTCAATTGCTTTATCAATGTACATTATATTGACAAAAGTTTTGGGACACCCCTTCAAATCATTGAATTCAAGGGTTGTTTTTCAGCGGTTGGGCTTGGCCTCTTAGTTCCAGAGAAAGGAATTCTTAATGCTTCAGCATACCAAGACATTTTGGACAATTTCGTGCTCCCAACTTTGTGGGAACAGATTGGGGATGACCCCTTCCTGTTCCACCTTTGGGATGAATTAGTGCGGAGACATGCACATAAACTTAATATGGAGTTGACCCGTCCTTTGCAGCTGTAACGGCTTTGACACTTCTGGGCAGGTTTTCCAGCAGGTTTAAGAGTGTGTTTATGGAAATTTTTGACCGTTCCTCTAGAAGTGCACTTGTTAGGTCAGACAACTGTTGTTGGACGAGATGGCCTGGCTCATAGTCTCCGCTCTAATTCATCAAACACTGATGTTGAGGAGGTAATGAGTGAGGAGGTCTGGAGTTCAGTTGGTGTTGCAGTTCATCTCAAAGGTGTTCAGTGGGGTTGAGTCAGAGTCAGGGCTCTTTGCTGGACAGTCTGCAACATGATGTTTTGGTAGAAAGTCATAGAATAAGTCTGTGCAGCATTTTGATGCTAATCGTTCGATGTTTATGTTTCACTTTAGAATTGAGAAAAAATGTAATAAGGTTAGTAGTGCAGTAGTGTATGCCTAGATTACATTTTTTTCTTTCTTTCTTAATTGTCCACCATTTGGCTTGAAATGTCTCTGATGTGACTATATTCTAAGCTGTTTGCTATGGTCAAGATACTAGTGTAGCACAATAGTATGAGACTCTATGTCTAATATTCTGTTCTAATCTAGCTTAAAGAGAACAGCCATGCTTTATATCTTCTCTAACCTGCTGAATTGACTGTGGCTGAAATGGTGGTTTTCCTTTTTGAGGGTGGAAGGGAGGGATAGTGGCAGCCTCTCTCTCTCTCTCTCTCTCTCTTTCTGTGTGTGTGTGTGTGTGTGTGTGTGTGTGCGTGCGCGCGCGCGCATCTATAATGCTGCTGCTCCCAGAGACCACCTCAATGCATCCGAGTAAAACGCGACAGCACATCTGATAAAAAACAACAACAAACAAACAAACAACACGTTATGGGCCAAGATGGTGGATTTAAAAGATTTAGCGTGTGCTAAGAAGTCGTCTAATTCCTGTCGGGTGAGCTTAAACCTGTTGTTTCTCTTATCTGTGCACGGCACGGTGTGTTATGGGGATGTAGACGCAGCATTTCAGCGTCTCCAGTCTTTAAAAGCGTGTTTCTCCTGCAGTAAGGAACAACACAAAGCTACTGCATAATGTATTTCAGTATTTCAGTGTTCCAGCTGATGTGCGATGGGGAAATTATTTTTTCGGCTATTATCTTTCGACATGTAGATTATGTTATTGTATTTGTCGGCATAAATTGTTTGAATATAAAAAAATTATTGCAGTATACATCACTATACTTTCGGAAAAACTATATTTGTCGACACATATTTTGACTTCATCATCAGGTTAATTAATGACTCCAGCTAATATTGTCTTTAATTACTCCAGCTAATATTTTCGCCAACTGTCAAACTGCTAATGTCCTCATCACGGCTTTATTATTCCACACAGGCACTAATTATTCACCTAATCATATCCAGAAGAGCAACTAGTTAGTTTTTTGGTGGTCCATCAGGCATATTAATGCATGACTTGGTTATGTTTCTGTGTCTTTTCCAGAGGAGGACAGATGTTCTCTGGCTGTGAAAGAGCTTGCCTTTCGGATGACAATTGTGACTTCAGGCACAGGTGTTTGCCAGGTGCTGTTCTTTATGACCCTGTTATCTTATTTGCGCTTCTTTCTGTTGTCACACAACAAGAACCACTATGGTGACAGACTTGATAGCCTGCTCGAATGCAGTGAGAGGTGGATATGACAATGCAATATAACTAAGTTGTTGACTGCAGTGGGGAATTTGGTTAGAATCGCAAGGACATGTTTGTGTATGTTTGTGTGTGTGTGTGTGTGTGTGAGAGAGAGAGAGAGACTGCCTTCACGTTTCAGTTTCTAAATCATCTATAAATGTCTATTTTGAACATGTTTAACCATCATGTCACAGGTTTCTGTTGTAATAGCTCATTTAACACCCCAAACCCCCTTGGCTTATTATCGAGCTATTCATTTTAGAGTATATTGATTAGTCACCACTGTGACTTACTCAATAATTACAGTGCAACTAAATAGAGCAATAGTTATAAGAGTCTGCAGAGTATGTTCTGTAAGTTTGCACCCAAGTTAATCTAGAGGCATTATATTTATTCGTTCTTACATTAAGCCATCCATCCATCCATCCATCCATCCATTCATTCATTCATTAATCCATCCATCCATCCATCCATCCATCCATCCATCCATTAATTCATTCCTGAGCGCTTTATGCTGGTTCAGGGTTGCATTGGATCCAGAGCCTACCTCCGGAAACACCAGGAACGAGGCAGGAATACACTTTGAAATGGAATGCCGGTCCAGTTCAGGGCACCATGCACACACAGAGAGACACACACACACACATTCACACACAAACATTCACACCCTCTCTCACAACTAGGAGCAATTTAGAGTAAGCAATCTAGCATGTATTTGAGATATGGGAGGAAACTGGACAACCCAGAGGAAACCCACTTGAATACAGGGACAACATGTGAAACTCCACACAGACAGTAGCCCAAGCTCAAGATCTGTGATGGAGCAACACTACCCACTACACTACAGCTTTTATTATTTTGTTATAACTCATTATTATTTAGTTATCATTAATTACCACAATAAATCATGTATTAATTAGTGAAATGAATAGAGACAGTAGCTGAGCTGAGTATTCAGGTGGGAAGTGGGAGATTGGCAGGTTTGAGCTTCAAAGAAGGAAAAAAAACATGGAGCCATTCATACGTGGCTTTTAACAATGGGTGTGTTCACTAAGCAACTTGGATATGGATTTAGGTCAATGTGACATTTAGGTGAGGTAATTTGTGTGTGTGATGAGTGATGTGTGTTGATGGCTCTAAAGCAAATACAAGCATATACAGTATAACACATTGAAATGTAAAAGAGTGCTGTGTTGCTTACAGCTGATGCTCTGAGCAGGCGTGTTTATATGGCATCAGGCACTGAAACTGGGATTGTTGAGCTCTTCCCAAGTTTCCGAGTAGGAGTCAAAGAGGGTGTTTTCATCGTTTCATCGAGTCCTCATGGGTCATGATTTTAACACACTAATGTTTTTAATAAAATTTTATTCTAGAGGCATTCAAATACAGTCCAGATTCTAAAGAAGAATTTATCCAGCAGTAGCTTATGAATAATTCTGTCACATTCCTTGGAAGAAAACAATGCCAATATTGCCAACATGTTGCACTTTACCTTGATCCATGCTCAAATCCTTGGTCCAAGCACTCAAACACTGGCTTTCAGACTCAATCGGTCTATTGCAAATATTATTAGCATATACGATAATGGCTTACATCTATTGTACCCAAATGACTCACCCCATTTTAATATAATTGCCTGATTTGCATTCAGGGAATATGTGTTCAAATTGAAAGCCTAATATCTGGTATGCTCTCGTTAGATGCTGCAGGTTCACAGCAAACCTACATTTGCATTAATTCAGAATTAATCGACGCTTTCAGTGCTGCTTAGATAAATGATGTTGTAGTGCTGGTTGTATTCTAATGGATTATTATCAGACGAGAAAGGAAAATGTCTTTTAGAAGAGCGTCTATACAGGCAGTGCTTATTGAAATGTAAAGTAACAAAAGAATATGTAGACAGTGACTCCAGGCTTTTGATGCTTTTACTATGCTGCTATGCTCCTTCACTAGAGTTCTCTCTCTCTCTTTTTACCCCCTCCTGGCTCTGCCAAACAGGATTACATTATTTAAATTTAATCTGCAGTTGTTATGCTCCTTAGCCACTGAATCATGCAGAGCTCTATATGGCTCAGAAGCTTTGTTAGGGTTTTTTGCCCCCGTCATGCTGTAAATGTAATATTAACAACAGCTTGAGGATATTCCTGTGACTCTCAATGTGTCTTCAAAATCTATATATTTAAAAGGTTTCTCTTGATGATTATATAAGCATGTGTTGTAAGAGAAAGCTGAGCTACGAGGCTTATATCAGTGTATGTGATATCTACACAGAGCCGACCACATTTCCGTTTCCACCAAACAAGGCGTCAGTAACTGTGACAGCCGTGACAGCTCAGGCTGTCTGAGGACCAGACCATGGGCTCTAGAGGAGTGGAGAGGCGCAAACCGGCCACCCCGGCCCAGACCCCAGAGGGCAACGTGGTGATGAGCTTCAGCTTCGAGAGCTATCAGCTAGAGGAAGAGGACTGCCAAGGCAAAGACATTCCTGACAAAGGGGTGCTGGCTCTCTCTGAGCCTGGTAAGAGGCTCCCTTATATAACTGCTCTCCTGCCTGGAGATTGATATCACTCAGGGCACAAAACCACAGTCGCTGCAAATTGGATAAATTGTGTTATGTGTTTGGATACAAACGGCATGTTCCAGGCCTGAGGTCAAACTTCAGAGAAGGTTATATCACCTGCTGTGTAATAGCAGGAGCTAACCTTGTTAGCTTAGATAAGACACTGACTAGAAAGCTGCATTAAGTAAATCATTGGTGTGAGAGTGCTCGCGTTGGTGTGAAAGGGATACTCTGCAACTGTCGTGCTTTAAAGTCACTGAATATGCATTCCAGAGGGTTTCATGTCTCTGTATACATAGATAGACACTTGGCAAGTCTTTATGCGTGCCATATAATACATAACCTACATGCATATAGACAGCTATATATGTTTTACCAAACAGGGAATTGTAGAAGGTATGCTATTAAATATTCCACTTCCTTTTCCCAGTGGGAAGGCAAAATAAGTGACCTGGTGTAAGTCGCATCATCTCAGTAACATAAATGTTCCATAACAGTAAAGAAAAGAGAGATTGAAATATTAACAATGCTCAAAGATTACATTATGCATCACGCATAAACAAAAGCTGACTCTACGATGCTGAGAGGTTCATACAGCATCCGAATGCATCACACGTGCATGCCTATGTGTCTTTTATTATTTCTGTTGGTTTATCTTCAGTGTTAGAGGAACCGATTCCGGATGATCGCTATCATGGAATTTATTTTGCTATGCTGCTGGCTGGAGTTGGCTTCCTGTTACCTTACAATAGCTTCATCACAGACGTGGACTACCTCCATCATAAATTCAAAGGTACAGCTTTGATTTTATGTATAGCTCATTATTATATCCCTTAAATGTATTCCGGCGGGTGTAAGAACGCTGAATGGCTTTTGAAATGTCATTAGACTGATTGTCACTGTGATTCGCTCCCCATTGTTCAGTGCAGAAAGACCTCTGATAAGATACGTGATTAGTGGTGGGATTTGAGGTCGTGACTTTATGGCTTTTGTGCTTTCCAGGGACATCCATTGTGTTCGACATGAGCCTGACATATATTCTCGTGGCTCTCGTTGCGGTGGTACTGAACAATGTCCTGGTGGAGATGCTCAGCCTGCACACCAGGATTACTGTGGGTAAGTCTGTTTACGCACACACACACACACACACACACACACACACACACTCACACACACACAAAGCTGGGAGGAGGCGGTGTATTGACCTGAAAGAATGCTGGCGCTACGTGAGGAGGGATGAGGGAGGAGGGGCTTTCATCTTCTCATCTCACTCCACCAGCCATGTCAGTCCTCAGCACTAACATCCACAGACTTCTGCTGAACCAGCGCTGGGTGAAGAGCAGGGGAGAGGTGTAGCATATAAAAGAGTCGATTCATTTAAAAAAAAAAAAACAACGCCTCGCATTTCCATGAGAAAGTGTGCCTCTTTTTCCGTGAAACATCGTTATTATTATATAAGCAGTGTCACATTCACATTTCTATATATGTGTCTCTTACTCATTCCCCTATAAGCTACACCTATTACACATTTCATATGTAACTCAGCTTCTGCTTCCAGGCGCCACATTAAGATGCAGTTGTTTCTGGATGGAGACAGTGTTATTATGCTTGTATGTGTGAAGGATCACCAAAGCAGCGCATAGACCCTAGAGTGAGAAAAGAATACAAGGCATCAGACATCTTCCTTAATAACATACATTAATGTTTCTTTTGCATTGTGTAAAGCTGCAGGCATCATGGAATTAAAAAAAATCTTTTCGCTGGAGATATCAGGAACAAAATATGATCCAGAGACCCGTAGTTACTGTATATTTATACACTGATCAGGCATAATATAATGAGCAGTGAGAGGTGACGTGAATGACACTGATGATCTCCTCATCATGGCACCTGTTAGTGGGTGGGATATATTAGGCAGCAAGTCAACATTTTGTCCTCAAAGTTGATGTTAGAAGCAGGAAAAATGGGCAAGTGTAAGGATTTGAGTGAGTTTGATAAAGAGCCAAATTGTGACAGACGACTGGATCAGAGCCTCTCCAATACTGCAGCTCTTGTGGGGTGTTCCCGGTCTGCAGTGGTCAGTATCTATCAAAAGTGGTCCTAGGAAGGAACAGTGGTGAACCGGCGACAGGGTCATGGCCGGCCAAGGCTCACTGATGCATGTGGGGAGAGAAGGCTGGACCGTGTGGTCTGATCCAACAGATGAGCTACTGTTGCTAACAGTTAATGCTGGTTCTTATAGAAAGGTGTCAGAATACACAGTGTATCACAGTTTGTTGAGTATGGGGTTGCACAGCCACAGACCAGTCAGGGCACCCATACTGACCCCAGATATTCAACTGACTAATGCATAGGGGGGAAAAACAACAGTAGATGAGATGCACATTGCACAGGATTTATAGTATATGTTGAATTGCTGATATGACTGAATCTAACAATAAATCATGAAGCTTTTTTTAAGATTTAAGCAACTCATTTAAAGCAATAAATCCTAGCTTTACACATCTCAGTAGTTGTGTACACAATTACTGCTAAACCTCTCAAGCATGCCAGATTTGATGTTTCTCCAGGCTACCATTTTGACTCCTCAAGCTAACAATAGCAGGCTATGTGGATGCACACAACATAGGATAACTGACTGTCAGAACTGAGAAAGTAAATTCTTGGCACATTTTATAAACGCTGATGTAAAAAAGAGAGAAATCTGGAAGAGAATAAAAGAAAAGCTTTACAACGCCATCCAACCTCGTGAGATGTCTGCATCATATTATCGGTTCTACTGAAAGCCAATCGATGGACTGGTCAGTAGCGATGAAAAGGATTTTGTAATTGATCCTTTTATTAGAAAATGCATTAAATGACTGCAGTCTAATTCAAATTCCAATTTTATTTGTCACATACACAACAATACACAGTACGACATGGCCGCAATAAAAATAGGATCAATAAGTCAATATATAATATACTAAGAATTGAATATTATTAAAATGACAATAGAATCAACTATACAGGTGGGAAAGGGAAGAAAGTATATATAAAATAAATAAATATGGAGCTATGAATGCAGATTAGTGGTAGAACAGTATGACTGTGGTGGGTAAAGTGCAGATGTGCTGATGTGTGCAACAGACGTAGAGCAATACATGCTGGACCAGAGGTGCGTGAGAGGTAGTGTGTGTTGATCAGACGAGTCCAGAAAAAGTCCAGGTTCTACTTATTATCCTAGTTGAGGGTCTGAACGGCCTTGGGGAAGAATGGCCTGAGCTGTCTGACTCATTTTCTTTATCTTCATCATTTCTGTAGTCACTATTTTTAAACTGATCTTCTCGGTTGCTAGCCAAAAGGTTATTCTAACATACTGAGAGACGGGAATTAGATTTATTCAGCAGTACATACATTTCTTCTGTACTATCTATCTATCTATCTATCTATCTATCTATCTATCTATCTATCTATCTATCTATCTATCTATCTATCTATCTATCTATCTATCTATCCATCCATCCATCCATCCATCCATCTATCTATCTGTCTATCTCACTTTTTCTCTGTTTATCTATATAACTCTCTCCTTCTTTCTCTATCTATCTATCTATCTATCTATCTATCTATCTATCTATCTATCTATCTATCTATCTATCTATCTATCTATCCATCCATCCATCCATCCATCCATCCATCCATCCATCTATCTATCTGTCTCACTTTTTCTCTGTTTATCTATATAACTCTCTCCTTCTTTCTCTATCTATCTATCTATCTATCTATCTATCTATCTATCTATCTATCTATCTATCTATCTATCTATCTATCTGTCTGTCTGTCTGTCTGTCTGTCTGTCTGTCTGTCTGTCTGTCTACCTATCTCTTTCTCTATTTATCTATATAACTCTCTCCTTATTTCTCTATCTATCTATCTATCTATCTATCTATCTATCTATCTATCTATCTGTCTGTCTGTCTGTCTGTCTGTCTGTCTGTCTGTCTACCTATCTTTTTCTCTATTTATCTATATAACTCTCTCTCTCTCTCTCTTTCTCTCTCTCTCTCTCTCTCTCTCTCTCTCTCTCTCTCTCTCTCTACATATATATATATATCTATCTGTGATATAAATGCTGCTGCTACTAGGTCATACTATATATAGTGAGTGAGTAACCTTATTGTACACCACATTTGCCTAAAGGCTGAATTCAGTCTTATATTCTGTTCATACCACAGCAGCCTCCCATTTGGATTCCCTTGCTCTATAAGTCATTGCATTACACCCACATAACAGCATATCGGCCAGGACCGTTATCACATACAAAACAAATGTTCTGGCAGGTTTTCACAAATGCTGTCGATGCAGTTTTCTGGAAAACTTAAAATCTTATTTTGTTTCAGAGCAGTTAAATTAGGAGAAATATTAAAAAAGTGTTCCATCAAATCCCTGAACTGTAGTGCGCAGTGAACAGAGTGCTGGTTATTTCTCATGTGCAGGGAGTCTGGACCAGCTGCATGTAATGTAGCATGATTGATCAGAGACAGCTGAGTTCAGGACATTTCTCTTTATGCACCAGAGCCGTCTTCATGGTGTACTTCCTTCCAACAAAACACCATGTTTATTTTAATAGGTGCTGATGAATAGTAACACCTTTTCCTACTACTCACAGTGTGATGTTATATTTATTGCATTTTTAATTGAGGCTTCATTTTCAGTTTACTTACATCTCTGACACTTTTAGGAATATGTTACATTACATGTTTCTACAATATTGTTCTCAGTTGCTTTTTAAGCTATTAGCTGGGTATGACTGTGTGTTCTACTAATAATTTGCTAATACCAATGATTAAATTCCTGTTTTCCTGTGGCATAATTAAAGCCAAAGCATTTTTTTGACTGCCATTAAGCTTTTCTCTAGCACCTCAAAGCATAATTTTCACCTTTAACCACTAAAATTAAACACGTTTTGCTTTGCAGTAACCGTGAAAATATTCCACAGAAAAAACTGAAGCACTCTAACCTCATACTGAATGTGACTTTGACTGACAGGAACATTCAGGTAGTTACAGCAAACGATCGTTCTGCCATATGGCATATTACAGTGAAAGGAAAGTTTAACTGAAGATGAAAATATATTATAAAAAATGAACAGAAAATGCAGTCTAAACAAATTTAGAGCTGAAAAATAGTCATTAGGGTTATTAGGTATGAAAGTAACTAGTTTTGTTGTAATTCTTTTTGCCTTTTTTCTTGAAAGATTTAAGATGGCTTTAACAAATAGGTTTCAGAAAGAAATTAGAATAAAAAAGGTAGCATAAAGGCTTTACTGGTGCAGCTCTGAAAACCTTGTGCAGAATGTTGTCAGGTTTCAACAAAATTCCCACCTTAACTCAAACGAACAAAAAAAAAACAGATGTGTGTCACATGGGGGATAAGTCAACTGTGATAACATCAACAACATTATAATTAACAATTCCTAATTAAAATCATACACCGATCAGGAATAACATTATGATCACTGACAGGTGAAGTGAGTAACACTGAGTATCTCCTCATCATGGCACCTGTTAGTGGGTGGGATATATTGAACATTTTGTCCTCAAAGTTGATGTTAGAAGCAGGAAAAATTTTGACGTTTGACGAAGGGCCAAATTGTGATGGCTAGACCACTGGATCAGAGCATCTCCAAAACTGCAGCTCTTGTGGGGTGTTCCCAGTCTGCAGTGGTCAGTATCTATCAAAAGTGGTCCAAGAAAGGAACAGTGGTGAACCAGAGACAGGGTCATGGGCAGTCAAGGCTCATTGATGCACGTCGGGAGTGAAGGCTGGCCCGTGTGAGCCGATCCAACAGACGATCTACTGTTGCTCAAATTGCTGAAGAAGTTAATGCTGGTTCTGATAGAAAGGGGTCAGAATACACAGTGCATGACGGGTCAGGGCTGTTTTGGCAGCAAAAGGAGGACCAACACAATATTAGGCAGGTGGTCATAATGTTATGCCTGATCAGTGTACAATGTTAATTAATTATCCCAGACAAAACGTTTATCACGCATGGTTTTGTAAATAGAAGACAAATCATATATAATTATTTCTAGACTAATCTGATAATGCCTTTAACCCATTAAACCAGGAGCTGTCACTGAGTCCAGACTTAATGCTGGTTCTGATAGAAAGGTGTCAGAATACACAGTGCATGACAGTTTGTTGTGTATGTGGCTGCATAGCATACATATGGTGAGTATCTCTGCAGGGATAGCCAACAAAATAATCATTTAATCCACTTAAAAAATAGTGTAAAATTTGTAATTTATTTTTCTGTATGAAGATCAAAAGAAAATCGTCTCTGAAAATCATACAGGGTTTATAATGAAATGCTGAGAGTTTGTCCCAGATATATAGGAGATTCTGAAGATTAGTGGATCTGCCTAGAATATAACAAACCTAAAAAATGAATTAAATCTGGTATATGATGACTATAGTTGTAGCATAACCATAGCCTAAATAAGAATTTATTGACTTGGGAAAGACTTTTAAAAATAATGATGATGTTTATTCAGTCAAATTAGATTTGAAGCTTGCCACAGAGTTTCACGGGGTATCTGGTTCAGGAGCTGAATGAAATGTGCTGCAAATTGCTAATTGTTGTTATAATTTGAGAATGAAAAAAAGTCTTCTTTTTCTAGCAGCACAGATTTTTAGTGGTTTCCAGTGTTTCCAGCACATAGTGAAAAAACCCTTCCTGAATAGACCACGCCCACTTCGGTTTACATCCGAATAAGAAAAGCGGCTATGTGTCGAGTATACGTAAAGTATATGCTTGGAGACTGGATGCAAGTGTTTCGAAAAAACGCAACAAAAATTAGAAAAGCCAAAATATTAGAGATCTGATTGAAAACTCTGAAATGAGCAAAGAGCAGGGTCAAACAGGCACAGGTCAATCAGGCTAGAAGAGGTTTAACACAACAGGCTAGGGAAGGTCAGAGTCAAGATCAGGGAACAAACAAATCCAAAAATCAGTAGCAATAGGCAGCCTCTATAAATGTCACAACGTCACAGATGGACAAGAACAGAAAATATACTTGAGAAAGTGTGAAAGATGCTTATAAAGAGCGCTAAACCAAACATACATAATGAAACACAGGTGAAAACCTTTAGACAGATGTTGATTGTAAGCGTGGAGTGCAGCTGGATGCTGGGAGTCTGTGGTGCTCATGTTCAAGGGCCACAGTGAAGCAGAGTTTGTGACGTGTTGCAATATTTTGAGCACTCAATAAATATAGATTTATTGCTACACACTTAGTCTTTAGCGCACAGTAACAGTGACGTGTGCATTAGCAGTACACAGGGATGTCATTTCAAACACAGCCACTACTTGGGGAAAGAAGCCATAACTTTGGATCTTTGTCATTAATTAATCATTAATCTCACACACACTCAACTATGTGAACCGAACTGAACTGTACCGAACTCAAACACACACTCAAACACTCAATCAATATATTTCCATGTCTGTAGCACCACCCATATTGAAACTAGGAACATGCTGTCTTAGCACTCCAGTTGCCTATTTTGCACACCACATTTCAACACCAATTGCTGCTATTACACAAGTGTATACAGTATATGTTTACAAGAACCCTCTTTGTTTACAATTCTCTTATCTTTTGCATAATGTACTCTATATTAAACAGAATGTATACTGTTTGGTGCTATTTTGTGTATTTTGTGTATCTGTCCTGTAGTGTTTTGTATTGTCTGTTTGCCCTGTATTTTGTCTTGTAGTGTTTACACTATGTTTGCACAAGATGCACTTTATGTGGCATATATTACTTTAAGTTTTTAGCTCTGTGTTCTTTTGTGTAGCTCTACACTGATCAGCCATAACATTATGACCACTAAGCCATCAAGGCATAGACTCCACTAGATCCCTGCTGTGGTATTTGGCACTAAGAAATTAGCAGTAGATCCTTTCAATCCTGTAAGTTAAGAGGTGGGGCCTCCATGGATTGGACTTGAGCACGTCCCACATGCTCGATTGGATTGAGATCTGGGGAATTTGGAGGCCAAATCAACTCGTTGTTGTGCTCATCAAACCATTCCTGAAACATTTTTGCTTTGTGGCACGGTGCATTATCCTGCTGAAAGAGGCCACAGCTATCAGGGAATACCGTTTCCATGCACAGTCTGCAACAATGCTTAGGTAGTTGGTATGTGTCAAAGTAACATCCACATGGATGGCAGGACCCTAGGTTTCCCAGCGAACATTGCCCAAAGCATGACACTACCTCCGCCAGCTTGCCTTCTTCCCATAGTGCATCCTGGTGTCACCCGGCCATCCACATGATGTAAAAGAAAACATGATTCTTCAGACCAGGCCACCTTCTTCCATTGCTCAATGTTATGCCTGATCAGTGTATGTTGTTTTATATAGCACCAGGGTCCTGGAGAAACGTTGTCTCATTCCACTGTGTACTGCATCAGCTATATGTGGTTGAAATGACAATAAAAGCTACTTGACTTGACTTAAATTATTTTCCAGAAAGGATGAAAAGATTCAGTTTGCTAGCTTCTTGTTCTTAAAAAAATCACATTCAGTAAATCTAGGACATTTTAAAGATATACAGTCAGTCCTAATAGATGCTGTAAAATCTTTATATTGTAAGAATAAAGTGAAATAAATGTCATTTCTTCCAGGTTACCTCTTTGCGCTCGGGCCGCTGCTTTTTGTCAGCATATTTGATGTGTGGCTGGAGAAGTTTACCACCAACCAGGCGTACGCCCTCAACCTAATATCTGTGGGTGTTGTGGCATTTGGATGCACAGGTACTGATTACACTTTAGAGGGAGCAGATGTGGCGTAAAGACAGCACCATCTTATTCAGTTCACCTTTCCTGAAGGTGTTTGATGTACTGTATCTGTACTGTAATTATGCTGCTAGTCTGATTGTTTGTCTGATTTGTCTACAGTGCAGCAGTCCAGTTTCTATGGTTACATGGGAATGCTTCCAAAACGCTACACACAAGGAGTAATGACTGGAGAAAGTAAGATAATCCAGTATGATTGATGTCGGGAATAAATGCGCCGTTGTAGGAAAGTGGCTGAAGAGGATTATTGTTTTTTCTATCACAGCACATCCCAAAGTGTATTATTTCTTTTGTACCGTCCCCCACAGAGTTCTTTTTAATGATTGTTGTGGCCTAAAATGCTTGATTTTACTGCTGCTTTTTTTCTCTTTCTAAATTTCCAATACAACTTGCAAAGAAATTTGTGCCTTTTCTTTGAGGAAAAACTATTTGAATTGGTGAAATTGCAAGCACAGGATTCTTCTTTTAAACTCCGACATATGAAATGACTTTCTAAGATAGCTGTGGTCATGTTTCACGCGTGAATAGAAGAAAGCTTTCGCTGAATGGTCTTCAATTTGCAGAAAATCTGCAGTAATTTTGAAAAACGTCAAGCTCCTCTGAATATCACAGGCATCTTTGCAAAATTGCAAAATCCTAGAGGAACTGACTTGCACTACAGCGATTTGCTAACACTTGCAATTATTCATTTTTTTTTTTAATGATAAAACACTTGATTTTCAGCCATTTTTAGTTACAGTTAATGTTGTGAAACATCCACAGGACAATTAAGGTCCTGTTACCTTTTATTCTATAACAGTTTTAAACAGTCTTCTCCTCACCAGCCTTCTCTTTATTCTCTCACTTAAAGTTTCTAAGGCACAAAAGGCCTCTTTTTATATTACAAAGAAACTAGAAAGCTCAAAACATCTCCAATGTATCTGTATAACAAGCAGACACCCTGAAAATGTGCCCATGATTGTTAAATAAACGCCTTCATACAGATAGTTTATATTTTATTTGTTAAAGAACAGCATGTTTTGCTTATCTCTTTATAATTAGTCTACACATTGTTAGATAAAACTTTCTAAACAGGTTGTTAGTAGGGTGTGAATGAAGTGTTGCTTCGGACATGATAAAATATCAATATAAACCTCATTATTGAATTATGGCTAAATTACTAGTACACGTTCAGCTGAGATATTTAAAGCATTGCTGTTGCATACGTCTCAGACCCAGTATACCGTGTATACGTGCTTTCTTTCTCAGGTACTGCAGGCGTGATCATTTCACTCAGTCGGATCTTCACCAAGCTGCTGATTAAAGACGAGAGGAAAAACACCATCATCTTCTTCCTCATCTCCATCAGCATGGAGCTGATGTGTTTCATTTTGCATCTGCTGGTGCGCAGGACACGATTCGTGCGCTACTACACCAGCCTGGCACGTCAAGGCTTGAGCCACCCCAAAGACCGAACACACCACGGCAACCAGTACCACGTCCACCATGACGTCATAACAGAGGACGTGAGATTCGTAAGTGCGCAGTTATAGGCATCGTTAAGCTGAGGGAAGCTTTGGAGGGCAGGATGTATCTGGGAAAAGCTTTTATTTGTTTTTCTGTGTCTTTGAAAGGAAAGTTTGTTAAACATGTTTATTAGTTTGAGCATCTAGACTCTAGACTGGAGCTTGGTATGGTTTAAAGTGGCTTTGAATTATGCTTTCTTATTCACGGATGACTTGTTAATCGTATGTCTTTTTTTGTATTGTATGGCATGTACATTTTTACTGACACAGTTTTATCTGTGATACGTGTTTTTATGTGGATTTTGTTGTCGTATTGTTGTCAGGATCCAGTTTAGGATCCAGTTGAGATGCGAGTGCAGGGTTTTTAATGTATGAAGTGCAAAAAAAACAACTAAATCTATGAACCATGAAACTAAACAGAGAGCATTTAGCTTATGAGACATGGAAACACAGGACTTTATATCATGATGAAAATGAGGCAGAGATGCAGGCGATTAGGATATGTGACACACTAGGGCTGATGGGAAATGTAGTTCAGCGTGCCCTGGGAGCTACTATGAGAGTTACATCATAGCAGTATAGTATAGACATTGTGTCTTTCAAAGCCTTTATTCTTTGTGCTCTGTGTTCATAAAATAAATCAGCAGAATGTAGAAATCCATATATAAATAATAGCTGCATTATAATATCGCATAATGTTGCTGCTTTTAAAAACGTAGGTCGTTACAACTACAGTATTTGTTAATACTGGGACTCAGGGACCATGCTTTAGTGTCTACAAGATAAACAATGAACTACTTTAACTTTTATTCTGCTTAAAAAAATCAGTGAATGTGTGCAGCATTAAGCGATGTATATTATCTATTGTCCAATAATCAGCAAACAAACAAGTCTGGGCTTCCAACAAGTATGTTTACCTCATTTCACTTATTTATTGCTTAGAAATCAGTTTGAGATTCAAACATATTGTAATGTTATTATAGCATAATGTCTGTTTTTTTTTAGCTTTCATCAAATGAAATGGGCCATGAAAGGAAAATCCCTTTAGACTTAACCAGATGGGTGTTTTCTTGAAAGTCGTTCGGTTCTTCCTGCCGTTTGTTCAGGTCCATTGGCTTGATTGTGGTGAATGTTGCTCTATAGCAGAGAGAGAGAGAGAGAGAGAGAGAGAGAGAGAGTGAAAGAGTGATTTACTGTTAGATGCTGTTTTTTCACATTTGCATAAGCATTTCAGCACAACATCGTCGTTTCTGTAGCTGACAGACAGAATACTAATAACTGTGTTTGTTATGCCCGATATGTGCTCATATTTGGGCGGAGAGCTTTTTGGATGAATAAAGGCTTAGTAAAATCCACTCACACAAAAACAAACACGAGGTTTCCATTTCTTCTAGAGACGAGGAAGAAACATGACAAGAACAATGTACTATTCTACAGAAAATGAAATATATATATATATATATATTCACAAAAACGGGAAAAAATAGCATATTATATATATATATATATATATATATATATATATATATATATATATATATATATATATATATATAATATGCTATTTTTTCCCGTTTTTGTGAATAAGACTTTAGCCATACTCCAACGCCCATTTCAATTTCAACAAATTAAAGAGAGTGGCTTTATTGGCGTAGCCTTGCACTTAATCAAGTAATGGTCCTCTTCACTGGCCCCTGCAGAGCTGCTAACTCGTCTCAGGGAAATGCATAACAGCCGGATCCACTATATCCTCTAGCACGGTGAAGCGTGTCTGATCTGTGCTCTCATTGGTATCAGCAGTTCTTTCATTGCCTTTTTCTAACGTTTGTGTTTTACAGTATTTAAAATGGTGCAGAATTAATACCTTAGTAAAAAAAAAAATCCAGGCTTCCCCTCCCTATTGCTATTTCTGCATAGCTGCAATGGCTTACAGTAAACATCAGACTAACGTCATCTCTCTCTGATGTCAAGGACAATGGTGCAGTGGGTGTTTCTCCTGCTGAAGATGGCAGTGCAGAACCAGACTACAGTGGCAGCAGCACATATGTGAGATTTGATGTGCCTAAGATGAAGATAAAAAGGAGCTGGCCAGGCATCAAGGGTAAGATCATAACAAGGAACTCTAGCACAATAATCATAGGTTTTTTTTTTGTGGTCTACAGTTTATATGAAGTATATAAAATGCACCATTAATAAGCACAAACTGCGTAATAAACACACACATTAATTTGTCTATTTAAGAACAACAAATAGCTCTTTACAAAAAAACAGATTAGCTGCAGAGTATTAGTTACTTGCTATTAATAGATCCCTTTTTTAAATTATGGTATCAATTTTAAAGCTCTGAATATCATTCAGCACGCATTCAGTGTTGACATCATGCCAGCTACCAAGTCTGCTCTCTGCAAGCTTTAATTTACTGACGCAAAACATCTTCAGCCAGATGTTCTTCTATTCATATATAACTGTGTTAGGTCTATCAACATCACCCACTTTATTAACAGAAAATACATTATATGGCCAAAGGTATGAGGATATCTGATGATTACACCCTTATGTGGTTATTCCCCAAAATCTGCAACAAATGTGGAAGCACACAATTGTATAGAATATCTTTGCATGCTGTAGCTTTACAATTTTCTCTCAGACCTTGATCCAGCATGACAATGCCCCTGTGCACAAAGCACAGAGCTCCATGAAGACATGGTTTGAGCCTTGACTCTGACTCAACCCCACTGAACATCTTTGGGATGAACTGGAACACCGAAGACCTCCTCACTCTTACAACACCAGTGTCTGATCTCACTAAGGCCCTTGTTGCTGAATGATCACTAATCCCCACAGCCACAGTCTAACATCTAGTGGAAAACCTTCACAGAAGAGAAGAGAGGAGATTATTATAACAGGAACTAAACCACATATATCAGATGTCTGTATACTTTTGTCTGTATAGTGAATGTCAGTGGCGTCTGATATTGTTAGAGTTCCAGTGTTTCAGTATCTAACCTGTACATCTCTAGTAATGGATTGCTTGTTATAGACAAGCATCCAGTCAAATTATGATCTATTTTTAGACTAGATTAATTCACAATAAAATGGATTTATAATAAAAACTTTCCAGAGCTTTGTTACATTTAGTTTACCTGCTGCTTTTCAGATATGATCCTGCATCGGTATGTGGTTGCTCGTGTGATTTGGCCCTACATGTTGTCTATTGCTGTCACCTACTTCATCACACTGTGCCTGTTTCCCGGCCTGGAGTCTGAGATCCGCAACGCCACACTGGGAGAATGGCTCCCCATCCTCATCATGGCCATCTTCAACATGTCCGACTTTGTTGGCAAAGTGAGCTCCTGAAAAAAAAGAAGAAAATTGTTGAATAATACGCCTCATTTTCAAATTTGTTCTTAATCATGATTATTCAATTCAAGTAGTTTAGATGAGGCACATTATGTACTTGCACAGGAAATGAGTGTTTACTGAACTGTGCTTGTGTGTAGATCTTGGCCGCTTTGCCTTATGAGTGGAACGGGGTGCGCCTGCTGTTTTTCTCCTGCATAAGGGTGGTCTTTATCCCTCTCTTCATCATGTGTGTGTATCCTGTGCCAAAGCCTACACTCTGTCACCCGGCATGGCCTTGTGTCTTCTCCCTCCTTATGGGAATCACCAATGGTTACTTCGGTAGCGTACCCATGATTCAGGCTGCTGGAAAAGTGCCACCTGAGCAGAGGGAGCTAGCAGGTAAATCTGATGCTTTTAAATAATTGTGTATGCTAATGGTTCCTGTAAAGACTATACACCCAAGCTAGCATTATATAAATTAGAGCAGAGCAGAGCAGTGCAGTGGTGCAGTGCTGCTCTCTAACAACTCCAGGAACTTATAACTCAGTGGCTTGGGTGACAAAATAAAGGGAAAGAAACTAGATAAAACAGCTTTAGTAGTTTGACCAGTGATATGTTTAATAGATATTAACAAATAATAATAAGATATTCAACTGATGTTTTCATGATGATAGTAGCAAATTAATCTGGGTTGAAATCTGGGGGTCTGTGAAAGCCGTAGTATATGATGTTGAATATTTTCATTCTCATTACACCATTCAGTAAGCCCTCGAGTCCTGCGAATGTGGCGGAGTCATACTGGAAGAGCTCACTCACATCTGAATAGAAATGTTTACTTAGAGGATAAATGTGATCCGTCTGAATGACCTTGTTTTGTTTAAAGTGACCCTTCGCTCTAAGGGGACAATTAACCTAAATACTTGTGCCAACAAAATAGCATACAGCATAACAGAACAGACTTTTGACAATGCTTCGCATTTATGGGTTTATTTTTTTAAAAATATTGTAGCATATGTATTACCAAGAAATTATACTTTTGGGACCTACATACATTCGAGTGCAAAATTTGCACACCCCTAAGACAAACTAAAGACATTTATTTTCCATTTATTTTACCATGAATTAGAATCATTATTTCTTTCATCATAATATGTAGATATTAATCATTAAAACTCCCCAAATATCAGATAAAAGTTTGTATCCCCCTATAATAATAGTATGATATTAATCGGGTTTAATAATCTGTATGCTTACCCTTTGCTTTAATAACTGCCTCCAATCTCTTTTGTACCCACTGAAGAACTCTCGATTCCTCTCGGACGTAACATTCAGTCTGATATTCCTCCTGACATCTCTGCTCTAACTTAGATTGTTTGGCCGATTTTTTGTTCAATCTTCTTGATGGATCTGTTAAAGCTCTGCCAGATATCATCTTCGAATCTGCTCTGGAGACTGAAAGACCTTTGGCAAAACTTTGATTTCTTTCTTTTGATATTTTTTCCCCCACAGTTTCTCTCAGATTTTTGTCTTTTTGTGGATAAATTGTAAAATAGATATTAATGACACCAATAGAGACGCAGTGGTGGATTCAAACCTTTGCGCTCATATCTATAGCTCTGTCTGTATCTACACCGAGTTCAAAAAGCATTCAGGCCTCTTCACTTTTTGCCCACTTGATATAGATTTTTGTTTAAAAAAAAAAAAAAAAAAGTGAAATACACTAGATGGCCAAAAGTTTTTGGACACCTGATTAATGTTGTAGGATTACAGTTCCCTTTCACTGGAACTAAGAAAACTAAACATGTTCCATCATGACAGTGCACCTGAGCACAAAGAGAGCTCCATGAAGACATGGTTCACCAACATTGGTGTAGAAAAACTTAAGAGTCCTGACCTAAACCCCACTGAACACCTTTGGACTGAAATTCTCGAAGGTGAAGCAATAAAAACCCAACGGCCAAACTAATGAAGCTTCAGGGGTTCTCTGCAGAGATCTTCCCTGAAAGAAAGACAATCAGCTCAAATTATCTTGATCATCAGGTCCTGCTGAAGCACCTGAGTAAAAGCCATATGACAGGCACTTATTGGACTTTGAAAGCATGAGGAATTTAAAAAAATGAAAAAACTAACTTTTAACATTTAGGCTGACCTTTAAGGTTCATCTTTATAATATCTGGTGAAAACAAGGTGCTGCTCGTCAGCTGGCACACACCATCACTGCAGTGAAGCATGATTATGGTAGCATCATGCTATGCAGGTATTTCTCAGCAGCAGGGACTGGTCAGAACTGACAGAAGGACAAATGCAGCCAAATACAGAGAGGTTTTTAATGGGTGAAGGTTCACCTTTTAGCACAAAGACCTGACATATACAATAAAATGTCTCTGGATTACGTCTCTAAATGTCCCTGAGCGGCCCAGCCGAAGCACAAAACATCTCTGAAGTCACTGCGGCATGCTATGAAATGATTTTTACAACTCTGTTATAAAATAGAGTTAAATGGAATAGAATAGAATAGTAAGAACATAATAAAAAATAAAATGGAATTTAAAAATAAAATAAAATAAAATTAAAGGAATTAATGGTCTAGAACATAGAAACATAAATAAAATAAAAAATACAGCAGGTGAATAAAATATATTGACTGATAATATGAATATGAATATATTATGAATAAAGCACATACTGTGTGTGTGTAATATATGTGCAGATGAGTGCATGACATCTTGAGAAGCTATTGGCACTAACAGGAAGGAATAGCTATAATATTTCATTACCACAGCTGAAACGTGTGGTGCAATAGCAGTAATGTGGCTGTGGTTGGGTTCCGTCCTCGCTTCAGGTGTGATGTGGTGTAGAGTTTGATTTTATTCAGAATACATGATCACATCATTCAGACTGTAGAAAACAAATCGTGTTAATGTAACAGTGTAATCACGAGGATCCGATGTACACGTCTGAATTAAGTAAATTTGGTAAACTGTTTTTCAGTGCACTTATCTAAATGAGATTAGTTTTTAAATCAATTTGTGAACTTGTTTTCCTTTTGTCTTTATGGGGAAAAAAGTAAAAGTGATCCATTTTAATTAAATAATATATTGGTCTCTATAACAATAAAGTGTGTTAAAGTGAAGAGGTCTGAATATTTTCCAAACACACACACACACACAACTACACACACACACACACACTCTCTCTCTCTCTCTCTCTCTGTCTATATCTATATCTCTAAAACCCTGCTTACTCTTTTTTCCAGGAAAAAAGAGTCTCTCTCTCTCTCTCTCTCTCTCTCTCTCTCTCTCTCTTTCTATCTATCTATATCTATATCTATATCTATATCTATATCTATATCTCTAAAACCCTGCTTACTCTTTTTTTCCAGGAAAAAAGAGTCTCTCTCTCTCTCTCTCTCTCTCTCTCTCTCTTTCTATCTATCTATATCTATATCTATATCTATATCTATATCTCTAAAACCCTGTTTACTCTTTTTTCCAGGAAAAAAGAGTCTCTCTCTCTCTCTCTCTCTCTCTCTCTTTCTATCTATCTATATCTATATCTATATCTATATCTCTAAAACGGTGCTTAAAAGAGGCTTTCTCTCTCTCTCTCTTTCTCTCTCTCTCTCTCTCTCTCTCTCTCTCTCTCTCTTTCTATCTATATCTATATCTATATCTCTAAAACCCTGCTTACTCTTTTTTCCAGGAAAAAAGAGGCTTTCTCTCTCTCTCTCTCTCTCTCTCTCTCTCTCTTTCTATCTATATCTATATCTCTAAAACCCTGCTTACTCTTTTTTCCAGGAAACACCATGACTGTATCCTACATGGCTGGACTGATGCTGGGATCAGTAGTTGCCTATGCTGCCTACCGTTTCACTGTCCCAGGCTCGGGCTTCCACTCCGAAACCGGTTTGAACTTCACCCAGGGGTACTAAGAAGCCCTGCAGCACATTTTCACCAATCTGATTAAATTCTCTTACCAAATTCCACAAGTAGCAAATCAAAAACTCTGTTTACTTTGTCCCAGCTGTACTGCGGTGCACTTCTGAATGTAGTAACGTAGGTAAAATTCCTGCCAACACTAAAGACCTGTATCTATGCTTGATTGTGTTGTTTATTTATGTTATATAAAGGTATAAGTCTAGCTTCAGAAGGAGGGAGTTGTGTGGCTCATGTCCTGTGGTGAATTCTGCCTTGATGTTCTCCTCTTGCCTTCTCTTGGTGATTTGTTGGATAAAGGTGAAAACCCCAAATCTTTAAACAAATCTTAAAAATCTGTATCGTCTTTAATTGTGTAATGAATGTCGGACCTCTTTTGCTAAAGCAACTGAATGTGAACCTCGACGAATAAAAGCTTTTTTGTACATTTTATTGATTTCATTCATGGTTCTGGATCGAAATTGAATGCCTTTTCATATGAATGCAGTTGTAAAAATGTATTACATTTACTGTACACATACACCGAGCAGGCACAACACTGATTATCTCCTCATCATGGCACCTGTTAGTGGGTGGGATATATTAGGCAGCAAGTGAACATTTTGTCCTCAAAGTTGATGTGATAGAAGCAGGAAAAATGGACAAGTGTAAGGATTTGAGCGAGTTTGATGAAGGGCCAAATTGTGATGGCTAGACCTCTGGATCAGAGCATCTCCAAAACTGCAGCTCTTGTGGGGTGTTTCCGGTCTGCAGTGGTCAGTATCTATCAAAAGTGGTCCAAGGAAGGAACAGTGGTGAACCGGCGACAGGGTCATGGGTGGCCAAGGCTCACTGATGCACGTGGGGAGCAAAGACTGGCCTGTGTGATCCGATCCAACAGACGAGCTACTGTTGCTCAAATTGCTGAAGAAGTTAATGCTGGTTCTGATAGAAAGGTGTCAGAATACACAGTGCATGACGGGTCAGGGCTGTTTTGGCAGCAAAAGTTGGACCAACACAATATTAGGCAGGTAGTCATAATGTTATGCCTGATCAGTGTACAATGTTAATTAATTATCCCAAACAAAACGTTTATTACGCATGGTTTTGTAAATAGAAAACAAATCATATATAATTATTTCTAGACTAATCTGATAATGCCTTTAACCCATTAAACCAGGAGCTGTCACTGAGTCCAGACTTAATACTTCACCCCAACGCTTCCTATTAATTACTAATAATTTACACTGTAGTTATTGAATAAAATACTGCAAGATGAATGAGCCAGGTTCCTAATGGGTTAAATAATATTTATGTCACACAATAGTCCATCTAATCTTTAAAAAAAAAAAAAAAATCTACTTAATAAAATTTACATGTACAATCTGTACTATACACTGAATTTTGACTCTGATGCGGAATACCGTTTTCTGGCCAGAAGATGGCGCTGTTGCACAACATTTCTGCTGCGACTCTGAACTTCACACTTAATTAAACATAAGCAGTTTTTATTATATTGAATTTTTAAGCTTAGAACATCAGGACCAGCTCTTTTCGCTTGGTTCCTCCGCAATTACTTGTGCAAACAATCGGGTCACACTACATAAATCTGCTTTGTTCCTCATAATGAGATACCTGAATAATGTATGCATGTGGAGTGTGTGGGAACACTGCAGCACTCAGACATCCATCCAGAAGCAATCAGAGTCTTTCAGCCTGGAAGTCTCCTTCACATGTTTGCTCATTTTGATAAGTATGCGATAGTCAAACAGCAGCCTGAACAATTTGTGCTGATGTGAGATCATTTCTAACAGTCTAGTGCTTGTCTTTTGAATTGTTTCAGCTAAGCATTACTGCATGTATAGTGTATTTGTAGTACCCCATAGCAGTGTGTGTGTGTGTGTGTGTGTGTGTGTGCTCCTCACTATTATAGCACCGGGACCAGGGACCACATAACCTGTTGTTTAATTATGGCTCTCATAATTATTTCAGTACAGTAACAGAGGTGTAGATAAATGCTCATGAATATTCACCCTATTGATAGAATAACTCTTTTTACCAGTACACTGAAAATTCCAGTGAATGGAAATCAAATTATGGGGCATTTTAAATAAATATAAGCAAATGAGTGATGTTCTGGCTTTGAGTCTGATATAAAATGAGTCAGGACTCACTGGCTTGCAGTGTGAGACGTGTGTTTTTCCCTCTGTTGGATAACCTTACACAGAATTTTAGTGGGTGAAGGTAACGCCTTCAAATTTTAGATACTTATGAACACACACTTGGGGCATCACAGAGAGCAGGAATGAGTTTGATATCAACATTTGCTTTGAAGATAGAAATATATTTGTGCAAAAAAAAAAAAAAAAACCCAAATCAATTTTGGGTTGTTGTTGTTTTTAGAACTTTTCTATGAATATATAGTGCTCATAGTAGGCTAGATAAATACGGAAATATTTATGAAACACTACAAATTCCTAAAGCTCTGAGTGTCTACTTTCATATGAGCCTCATATTAAACAACACTATGGAGTGGGACATGACAAAGACACTCAATGCACAACATGGACACAACAAAACAGAAAGAAATTCCATATTTTGGCTTCTGGTAAAAAAAGAGTTAAGGCATAAAATATACTGGTGGCTCTGAATATCAATAGACAGGAGCTTATAAAATAGGCATTGTGCTAAGAGGATTAATATGCATATTGAAAATGTTCATTAATACTTACTTTTGAAGTGGTGAGCAAAAGTTTTCTCTTTTCTGTGAAATGTCCCTGACACGGCACATATTGCAGTTTCAGCACAAAGTCACAGTCCAGCAGTTCAATGGTTTGATTGACAGTTCATCACGGCCCTGGAAAAAAAATAAGATTGTATTCTTCGTTCATGTAGCATGTGTTAAAAACGATGTCGTCTTTCTCAGCGAACGATGTAGGAATATAGAACTGCTAGTGGCAGCAATAAACAGAGAGCAATAGTAATTTGTTTCCTATTCCCCGTGTAGTGTATTACATGGAACAGGAAATAGCTTCTGCAACATTATAGTGATCTATACAGTCAGCTCCAGAATTACTGCCACTTTTCATGAAACTTTAATATATAACACATGCAGCGGGTGATAGAATGAGTTCAATGTTAGATTTTAAACATACGCAGATGCTCTCTGTTTTATTTTAGCAGAGTGTCTTATCATATTGTTTTAAAACGTTGCCTCAACTCTAATCCTAATTAATGCTTGGTGATGCCTCGCCTATACGGAATAAGTCTCTTGAATGAGTATCTTCCTGTAATGTCTAATAAAGCCGGAGACACTTGTAGAGGCTCTTGATTTTAACAAACTATTCATTTAAAGCAACTTATAGACAATCAATAATTGGCAAAGCCTCCACTGGATTACAGCACTGAGACGCTTATTGTTATATCTATCAGATTTGAAGTGACTCGAAGACATGCCTTCGTGCAGAACTTCTTTTATATTCTCAAGGTTGTACATCTCTTTTCCATTCAGACCGCATGTGTTAGGCACAAAACAGCACTGAATCATCAATGACCTGCTACATTTTACATAAGGTTTCAGCTGCCTTTCCCTGACTGCACTAACTATTGACTAGATTTGATTTGTGGGTTGTGTTCAGGAAGGTTTCCATACAGCCTGTGCTGAAAGTGGCATCCATCCATACACTGCAACACCCATTCACACACTACAGACAATTTAGACATGCCAAACATCCTTCAACACATGTTTTTGGACTGGGGAGGAAACTGGTGAACTGGTGAAGCATGGGGTGAACATACACACAGGGAAGATGGAGGTGTGAGGCAAACATTCAAGCTGCTAAGCAAGTGGGAGTTCGGTGGTTATGACATTGGGCTGCTGATCATGAGGACCCCAGGAGCACCAAACTGCTTCTGCTGAGCAAGACCTTTAACCGTCAGCTGTATAAAGATAAGGGTGTCTGACAAATTCTGTGTGTAAGTCTTTCACAAATGTGAAACCTAACAGTTAAATCTGAAACGTGACAAACTCTAAGACCATATAATTTGAGTTTGCTTATGCTAATGACTTTTGTAAGAGGAAAAGTAAAATGTATCTCTCTAAAATGGCGCCAGTAATCATGTAAAATGATACACGTAACCTCCTGGTAGCTCTGAGATGAGAACGTCAGAAGAATTTCAAGTCACCGGTAACAGAGACCCACAGCGCTCAGAGATTTAACACAGGTCTGTCCTTAATTTAACTAATTTATTCTGTGATATTTTTTTCCCCTATGAAGCTTGAAGATTGGCACTCATCCTGATTCTTAATAGTGGTGTGAAATCATTTTTGAGCTCACTCTCGACACAGCTGGAGGGCAGTGCCTGGCACATTAAACTATATTTCCTTACTTTTAACATGGAGAATATTACATGTAGTGTGTTCATTTCTAATACACAGTTATTATGACGTGACGTTGGTTCTGTAATGGAACAGCCCCAGTTACCCGACCCAACCCAACCCGAGCCGAGCCGAACGATTCGGGATAAGTGTCTGGGAAGTTTTGCAAAGAGTATGGCAGAGGATTTGTGAAAAGTTTTACAAATCAGTAAAGAAAGTGTGTGTATGTGTGTGAAAGTTACAGAAGTCTCACTGATGCATATAGTATTTATTTTTAGCTACTGTCATAAATGGACAGATTTTCTTTTTAACCTCAAATTTTTTTGAGACTCTGTAATGTATATTTCTGAGTTGTCTATTTTATTCTACTCTCAAACTCGGTTAGTTTCAGTAACCGCTTGATCCTGCTCAAGGGTGCAGTGGATTTTGGTAACAATGGCTGTAAGGCAGGAGAGCTCACCTCACTCCTCTCACTCCTTCACACATTTTAGATAAGATAAGATAAGATAAGATAAGATAAGATAAGATAAGATAAGATAAGATAAGATAAGATAAGATAAGATAAGATAAGATTTTATTAATCCTGAAGGAAATAATTTTTCCAGAGACTGCTTTAGATTACAAGAGAAATAAATATAAATGAAATATTCTATATTTACAAAATGGATACAAAACTACAAAAAAAGGTGCTAGGGTACGAAAACCACAGTGCAAATAATATGATATCGCACATGGAATTTAGTATATAGTTGGAAGGAAACCAAAGAACCCAGAGTAAACCCAACCAAACATGAGGAGAACATGCAAAACACCACAAAGACACCAACTTCAGCTCAAAATCCAACCCAAAACACTCGAGCTGAGAGACTTAGGGTGTTTTCATGCCTGTAGATCTGCTCTTTGCTCCTAAACATTGACTTAAACTGTTACAATTTGACTGGATTTCTCTCTTTCGGCTCAGTTCGCTTTCAAACAGCAAGCAAAATGTTTTTATACAAGTCACATGTCCTGAAACTACACCTGTTTATATTCCAGGGATCTTCTCATAGCTCTCATCCATCACGATGGATAGTCATCAGCTCTGAGATCTTATTGTGGCTTTCTGTCTAGCTGTTGTTATTATAATATATCAGGTTAAGCGGTTTCATCAGGACAACATTGTTTAAATTCACCTTGTTATCGAACATTATACGTCATTTTAAAACGTGATCTGCTCCAATCAAGTGATCTGCTCCAGAGATAATATGCAGTCGAGGTGGTCTGCTTGTTTTGGTGTGGATCCAACCAGACTGACGTGTTCCTATGGATCTACATGAACCAAACCAAGGAAGGAAACACACCAGGTTCTGAAACAAATGCTTTACATGTAGCCAGGTGTGAAAACGCCCTCAGAAACACTCAGCTGCATATGTTTTCTCCAGAGGGACGAACTCACGAAATATTAAAAGTTTACTGTAATGGTAATCAAAACTGACAAAGAAAACTTTTTTTTTTCCAGGTGTCCTTAAACTTTTGATGGAAATATTGTACACATGTCTAGCATTGGTATAATTTCAGTAGTAACCCCTGGGGGACTAAATGGCTTTTAAGTGGGTTCAGTCACAAGAAAAAGTGCTAATTCTAGCCTTGCCGCAGGAGCCTCTCTAGTGTCTGCTTGTCCTGTCGCTGATCGTTTTTCACTCTGCTCCAGTTTCCGAAGCGGTACGCTTTGAGTAGCCTGCAACACTCAGGAGAAGATGGATCAGCCCAGTGGAAGTGAAGGAAGTAAGGACACTCGATTCATCATCTGCACTCGTCTTGCATCCCATTCCCCTGGTTTAATCGTACACTCTCATCTACTGTCTCCTACTGGAGACATTATAGTAAGTCTCCAATGCAGAAAGCATTTGTGGGACTTTCGGACCTGACCTTGTGCTCAGGAGTGTGTTTCTAACAACTAGGTTCTTGTTGAGCAGAAACTTTTACAGCTATACTATCTCATCTGGTCCTATTGGTTTCCCACTCAAACAGAGAATGGCTCACATTCCTGAGCGTTTTCTATTTGTACTCGTGTGTGTTTAGGCTACTGTACTGGATATGTGTAAGAACTATCTATTTCCAGATAGTGAAATGATTTTCTCACCTCAACCCGGATTACACGATTCCTGATCCCGAGGCTTTTTATTCTCACGGCTGTGCGAGTTATTTGGTGATTATCATGTCATGCCAACCTTCACGTTATCGAACCGAGTCTCTCTTTAAAATCCTTCACGTTCCAAAGCTCATAGGTGATACATACCAGTGTCAGTTTGTGTCGGAGAAGCAAATAAGATTAGACGTTAGAAGAGGTGTGTCATTTGCTTTGGAGAAGAAACATTACTAGGATTCCTAGCAGTAACAAACGTGTCGCATCAATCACAACAGAAGCTACCTGAAATACACTCTTCGCCCATGAGCAAGGCTTCCTGAAATACACCCAGTGCACACTCGATGTCTGACAAAGCAGACAGAGTATTTTTTTTTCTTCCACAAGGGACCAGTTTCTGACAGCGAAGCTTATACTAAGAATCAGAGATTAGGTGCAATAAGGTGCAGTGAACCATCATCCGAGATGGCTGAGATGGCTGAGAATTCTTATTGTTAAATGTTTAATGATATGTCAGACACCAGGGCAGTAATATTATGACTTATGTCTTTGCAGCTGGTGATGTGGATACAGAGGAGTCCCATTTTTAGCCTTTCGGATGGGTTTTTAATGATCACGGCACATGCAGGCCCTGCTCTCTGCCTGCAGGACGAACCTGCAGCTGTGGGGTGTGTGATAATAGCAACCTATGTAAGTCATACAGCGCTGTATAGTGTGTCACTTCAGCACTTCACGTAAGCATGCTGTTTCCAACTCCGTCAATCTTCCATTGAAAGTTTTCTTGGGGATTTTTAAATGTCACCAGTAGATGGGGTCAGGAAGTGCTTAGTCTCTACGCAGGAATGGAAAGAAAATGGAAAATGTTATTTTTATGCCTGCTGAGTGAGAAGAGGCCTAACTACTACTAGCACAACCCATGCACTGAATATATCTCAACATGCTATTTTCAGTTAGAATCACATGTGGACATCATTTTGCCTGGTTCCTTTCATGGTTTCTTCCTCATATCATCTCAGGGACTTTTTCCTCGCCACCGTTACCTCAGGCTTGCTCATTAGGGATAAAATACTAGCTTAACTTTAAACTTTATAAAAACAAAATTCTGTTTATATACTTCTGAAAAGCTGCTTTAAAAGTGCTATACAGATAGACTGAATTGAATCATTTTCTGAATTTAAAATTTGTTATTTATTTATTTTTAGTTCATTAGCACGGTGGCTTGGTGGTTAGCACTGTTGCCTCACAGCAGGTCCTGGGTTCGAATCCCGGGTTCGAACAGGCAGGGGCCTTTCTGTGTGAAGTGTGCATGTTCTCCCTGTGCCTGTGTGGATTTCCTCCCACAGGAGGACATGTATATTAGGTTGATTGGTAATTCTAAATTGCCCATAGGAATGAGTGTGTGTGGTTGTCTGTCTATATGCGGCCCTGCAATGGACTGGCAACCTGTCCAGGCTGTACCCCTGCCTTTCGCCCAGTGTGCGCTGGGATAGGCTCCAGCAGATCCCCGTGACCACAATTAGGAATAAAGTGGGTATTGGACAATAGATGGATAGATTTTGAAATGGAGTAACCTTACATGAATAAGTCATGAATAAAAATAATAATCTTAGTATTAGGACACAACTCTTGCGTCAGTGTTAAGAATATCTCATCCAGAGCAGGAAACCTGTGACAGCAAACCACTGCCTAATAAATCCCATTAAATTCATGCGCTGAAATCCACCTGACTTCACACTGGCCCTGTAGTTCACACTGTAGTGACTGTGGATAAACACTTCAGCTACAGAGAATAAACATGAGCTCTCTCTCTGAAAGATGCTTGAAGATTGTAAAGTCTCCCAGGACAGGAACTGCCTAATTAATTGGATTATTGACCCCCTGAAGTATTCCTGAAACAGATGTTGCTCTTGACATTTGTAAATAGAGAAGCATTATATTATATTAGACTATCAGTGAATGTTTCGATTCATCTACCAGACTGAGTTTTTTTTCTTTTCTTTGCTGCTTGGTTGCTTTCCCTTTCTTTCTTCTTTTTCCCCCCACAGGACATAAAATCCTACCTTTCCTTACTCGTGGATTAGAAGATAAACACATGCAAAAGTTCGACCTGAAGCGGAAAACATAATCAGGATTAAGTTTTAGTTCTTTGGTGTGGAATACTAATAAAGCTTCTTGATTAAAATTCAGTTAGTGATAAAACAAAATAAAACAAATCAAAACATTACAGTAGAAGAGGCACACACTGCTGTGGAAGATCATTTATGTCATTTCAAGCTCTGGTCAAACTGTGTGTGTAGATAGATTTATATACTCGCAGACCAGTTTATTAGGCACACCGGTACACGGCTATTGGCAGATGGGCTGGTTTGTGTTTCAGAACCTAGTAGAGGGAATTATAAACTCACAGGCCAGTTTATTAGGCACATGGCTGTTAGTGGCAGACGGCCTGGTTTATATCTCAAAAAGACCAGGTGATGACGTCTGTAGCCTCAAATTGCTTTTTTTTGGTTGACAGATGCGAAGCCCTTAAGTGACCTTCGGCGGTTGAAGCCGATAAATGCTTTTCTGAGATGCTTTTCTACTTGTCATGTTTGTAAATTGTGGTTATTTTTTGTTACTGTAGCCTTCCTGTCAACTCGATCCAGTCTGGTCATTCTCTCATCAACAAAGCAATTTCTCCTGGAGAACTGCCACTCGCTGGGTTTCTGTCTTCACACCACTCTAGAGTTCTAGAGACACTCTAAACTCTAGAGACTGTTGTGTGTAAAAATCCCAGGAGATCAGCATTTTCTAAAATATTCAACAACCATGCAATGATCATGGAGTCATAGAGATCACATTTCCCCTTAATATTGCATGAAGAGTATGTATAATACCAATATATATGTATATTATGCTTTTATTTAAATCCACTCACAACAAGCAAAAGTCTTAGCAATGCTCAAAAAACAGAGCCAGAGACACTAAAGGTTAGGAAGATGTGCATAAACTACACAAGGCTAATGGGATAATGATTAGCACGGGAACGTCACAATGCTGGAGCAATGTTTATCAGGGTTATTTATAGATATATGGGTAATTGTGAACAGGTGAGTCTTATCATGAGATCAGGAGAATGTGAGCCTATGGTATCAGTGTTTGTTTGGTCTCGTGTCTGATGGTCAGGTGACGAGGTCAAAGAGCTCACTCTGGGAGCTGATTGAGGTTTGACCCCTGGGGCAGGATGACGTGAGCGGTGCTGGTGACGCTCATGTGACAAGGCTGAGGGCTAAGAATCATAGCAAGTGTAGTATTCAGAGGTTGCATGTACACACAGTGATATAACAAAAACGGTTTAATACGAAGACTGTAAAACCACAAGGTTATCCCAGTGTCTGTTTTATAGGCTGCTGTGGAAGAGGTTTTCAGTTTTAATGAAAGTTCTTTAATAAACTATTAATAGAGTAATACATGATTTACACGATTTCTTTAAGATCCTGAGTGATTCCCATATTATGTCCTTGTCTTAAAGGCAGCAAGAATCCACTGGTGATAAAATGGTGAATATTCTATCAGGTGTTTTTTGGGTTTGTGATTTATTTCTGTACCTTGATTTTGGTCGGTCTTTACACTTTCCTCCGACTTGTAACGGTCAAGAACTTTAGATTTGTTTGTAAGGACATTGTGAAATCTGCAACCTTTAGGTTCATTTTCAGAGCATATAGGATTTAGTCACGGCTCAAGGCATTGTGTCTATAGGAGATTTAGAATTATGCTCGCAATTGGTCACTTTATTAGGAACACCTCTACACCTGCTCATATACAGATTTATCCAATCAGACAATCCTATGGCAGCAGCAAAACTCATGAATTCATGCAGATACAGGTCAAGAGCTTCAGTTAATGCTCAAATCAAACACAGGAAGGAATTCAAAGTGTGACTGTAACCATGGCATGGTTGTTGATGCCAGATGGGCTGGTTTGAGTGTTTCAGAAACTGCAGATCTCCTGGGATTCTACACAGAATGGTGCGGGAAAAAAAGCCCAAAAAGAGAGTATGCAGGCTTGAGCTGACAGGAAGTCTGTAGAAACTCAAATAATCATTCTGTATATCTGCGATAAACAGAAAAGCATCTCAGAATGCACAATAATAAATTAAAAAGTTGATTGGCAGGTAAGTGAAATTTCAGAGCTCTAAAAAGAAATCAGTCATTTAACTAAGAATAAGAAGCCATAAAAGGGATAATAATAATAATAATAATAATCATCATCATCATCATCATCATAGTAATAATAATAATAATAATTCAGTAAAATAAAAAATGGAATTAAAATACAGAGGTTATGTTGTTTGCATAATAAAATAAAATAAAATAAACAGTAGAACTGTATATTAAACTGTATGTAAGAGATCCGGTAGAAGTGAGTAAGTGAAATATAAAGAGAGCAGAAATATTATGAGTAATATTATATCTAAACAGTTAATAGGGTAAGTAAAGTGTGGTCTGTTCACTTCAGTCAATATTATAATGAGAGAAAAAAAATGTTATTCCCATCTGCCAAGTCTTGAGATAGACAGCAATTATATCTTTTACAAATGACAGTGGCGCTTAGACATCCTAAGGTCAGGTTTCACACTTGAGCTAATGTGCATTATATTATTCTGGGAATCCCATTTTCTCTCGCTGGTACCTGCAGTTTCTCTGTCATTACTGCGTCTATAAGTTGAGGAGTTGAACATGCTCTTTTTTAATATTATCAGTGTTATTAACTTCATTTATGAAATGCGGGAATGTTTTGCTGGTATCCTTGAAATATGCCAAATGGGCAATTTTAATATATTTATGATTACATTTTTCAGCAAATTACCTTAGGAAAATCAGTTATAAAAATATAATAAAAATAAAAATAAAAATAAAAATAAAAATAATAATAATAATAATTTTTAAAGCCTAACCTTGATCTTATATAGCTCCTATGTTGTGACCAGAGACTATAATGCATCCTTACAACGGTCATCAAACACAAATCTAGCATAATGCTGTGAAGACAAGGACATCAGGCCATGCTTTTTTTTTTGCACTTAAACACTGTTATAAATCTTGTGTTTAATCTTTTGGAAAAGGTCTTATGATAGCGTAGAGTGTCTTTTTTTATTGGCTATGCACCATATTCTCTGGGCTCTGTTTATGGAGAGTAAAGGCGAGGCTTGCATGACCCAGATTTCAGGCAGCTGTTTCAGTGATTTGGACACAGTACGCAAACCCCAGAGAGAAGAAGAAGAGAACCAGTGGGAGGAAAAACAATGAGGTCATCTCATCTGAGACTGGGCTTCATTGTCAGACAATGACTAGTCCAGTGTGTATTGTCAGTGCTTTGTGTGACTATTAATTACACTATGCATGTGAGAAAAGATCAAGAAACTTCATGTATAGATTTAGCTTTAGGTGGGCTTGGTTTGAACAACGTTGCGTTTGCATTCAAAAAAGAATGATTTCAACATACATTTAGGGGTTCTTTGTCTAGCTAATTACCTGTTATACAAAATCTCTGCCATCTTCCCGACCCTTTCTTGGTCCAAATATTACGTAGAACCTTTCTTTCTGGTGCATTATTCATGTTCTAAACTCAGTCTACAGTACAAGCTA
Organism: Hemibagrus wyckioides; assembly: GCF_019097595.1. Lineage (NCBI taxonomy): Eukaryota > Metazoa > Chordata > Actinopteri > Siluriformes > Bagridae > Hemibagrus > Hemibagrus wyckioides. The sequence continues at coordinate 5,194,582 of NC_080733.1, read as the reverse complement.
TTTTGGTGAATCCCAATTTCAGATATAACACATCAACCTCCTGCTGTTACTTCCATAAAAGATCAATAACTGCTATAATTCTAGGCTTATCTCCTACTCCATCAAGATCACACTTCCTGTTCATTTATAGCCGATGTTTATGGGGTGCCATAAAAATGTACAGCCCAGAAGGATCACACCCTTTAAGAGACACTTTTTGGTTAAAACGGCGGCTTACGTTTTACGTCTCGTTTGGAAAGACCAAATGTGCATCAAATGTTTTGCTTGTCTGCGTCCTATTTTAAAACCGTTACTACTACAAAATCAGCAGACAGGTCAAGCTATTCAGGACTTTTCAGGAATATAACGTTTAACTTACAATATAAAAGCTATTTAAATGAAGACGCAATGAACCAAGGGCCTCCAGTTTCACCCGAATCACCTACAACACGGATGTGCTAAAAAGTGTGAGCTAGCTGGCGAGGTAGCTGATGTGTGTAGCTTCTTCGGGATCTGTTCCCGCTAGCAAAAATCTACAGAACATTCAGCCATATTGTGTATGAAATGATACTTACTCTATATTGATTTCCTGTTTATAGAGCTGTTGTATTAAAGCAATATCACACTGCTAATCATACAGTTATACTGAATAGGTCACTCTTGCTTGTGTGATATTGCTTAATTAAACTTTCTGTAGCAGGACCTTGACTGTCCACTGCACTCGTCATGAATCCTTAATCAAAGCTCTGACACAGTGTGGGATGTGTATAAACCCTTGTTATTAATCAGGCTATATTGTTGTACACTTGCTGCTGAAATAAAGACAGCTAAAGAAAGATATTAGAACTGAAGGATTGAGATTTGGACTGAATGCAGCACTGAAACACTGTAAGACTGCTGCTCTGATGTTACCTGCTCCAAGGTTATTCAGGTTTATTATAATAACAAATCATGGATTTTCAAGGAAGTGAAGCAATGTCTAGTCCAAAGAAAGGCTTCATTTATTAATGGAGACATGAATCAGAGGGGAAAAAATGGAAGGAACTCAGATGTATAATCCAGAAAAGCAAACAGGATGTAAGAAAAAAGATAGAGAAAGCATTCTTGTTTTTGGGTAATGAGCAAGAAGGTAGAGAAGACGGAAAGGGGGAGATGTTCCTTACAAATAACGATGTCTCTGCTGATTATCTTAATGGGTTTTTATTATAGATTAGATTGTTGTTATGATTATATTGCCTTTGATCATATGCAGTCGTGTTGTTGGTTCAGCCGTAATGAGATTCAGCTAGATGCTGCAGTAGGTTAGCAGGAATAAAGCTGGATAAGGCCCTGGGCTGTTTTCGCCTAAGGGGAAGCTACGTCTTAGCTGCTTCTTCAATTTCAAGTTAGTCCAAGTTAGTTCTTAGAAAATGACTTAACCCCTGCTTGATGAAAATTCAGACCCTTGTCATTACTACCATAAGCAAATAATCAGCTTTAGAGTCAAACTGCTCTACTCAGGGTTTTGTGTAAGTGCATGGAACTCAAGGGTTAAGGGTTCGATTCCCACTTTTGCCCTGTGTGTGGAGTTTGCATGTTCCCTCCCTGTGATTCAGGGGTTTCCTTCAGGTCTCAGGTTTCCTTCCCCTGGCCAAAGAGATCTGATGTTGGCTGAATGGCATCTCTAAATTGTCCAGGGAGAGTGTGTGTGATTGTGCCACCCAATACAAGGTGTCCCTGACTCTGTGTAGGATACAATTTGATAGATGGATATATATATATATATATATATATATATATATATATAATATATATATATATATATGTGTATGTGTGTGTGTGTGTGTGTGTGTGTGAGCTATACACATTTTTATGGCAACCCATATAAATCGGCTATAAATGAACAGGAAGTATGATCTTGATGGAGTAGGAGATAAGCCTAGAATTAAAGCAGTTATTGATCTTTTATGGAAGTAACAGCAGGAGGTTGATGTGTTATATCCAAAATTTGGATTCACCAAAATAGCTTGTACTGAAGACTGAGTTTAGAAGAAGAAGAAGAATGAAATACATGAACAATTTATATATATATATATATCCATTTGGTAATACTTTGTTAGGGTTAAAAAAAGGAAATTGCCAAAAATTGCTAACATGGCAGAGAATCTTAAAGGGGAAATGTGGAAACGGCTATCTGAGATTAGATTAAAAGGCTTTTAAAGGCAGAAAGCTGAGCAGAGTTTGAGAGATTCTTCCAATCCTCCTTTCATTGAATTTGACAAGCTTCCCTCTGGGAGGTGTTAAAAAGGACCTAAAGCTACAAAGAATTTGTAGAAACTCTTTTATACCATGAGATATTGAAATAATGAAATATTTCATTTATAATTGAATTGTCTCTTTGTGGAGATTTAAGTTTTAAACATTTTTTTTTTGTATTTGTTCTTACCTGCTCACTCAGTGCTCTTTAGAACAGGGAACTGAAGCTTTATGGTTTTGTGTTCTGGTTATTGAGTCATGTCTTCGTGTGTGGGTGGAGGTACATGGACATGGTTTGTGTGTTGATGTAACTATTCTGAAGCCAAAGACGGAAATGGACAATGAGGTTATCTATATATGTACACCTCCTTGAGCCATAAACCTAGTCACAAAGTGATGGATGATGCAGTCGACTGGCATGTCAGTGTAGGGGCTGGGTTTCCAGGAATCGGGAAAAAGCAGTGGGTAGTATTTTCATGCCAGTGGACATTAGTGGAGACTAGATCACCTTCACATGTCTTGAAAACACATGGGGGTTGTGCTATGCAGAGGGCAGGGCTGTGAATAGGAATGCTTGCTATGGGAAATCTGAAGAAGCAGCTGTGCTCTGGGGAAAGAGGAACAGATGTGTACCACTGACATTCTAGTGGTTTTCAGTAGGGTTCAAATCTGGAGATTGGGCAGTGGTCTTTTTTTTTTTTTCCAGAGCTGTATAATATATTACACAAGGGTTCAAGAGGAAACAGGACATGTTGGACAAACGTTTTCACAACCAGTAGGTATTTGGAAATATTTGGTGGTGTAATAACTGCTGTCAAAACATGACATTCATTCCATGCTCTTTGCAAGTTTTGATGCTTCAAATGTGCTTGTTGACAGCTATTCCTATCCTCCCTTCCAAAATACACAAAGAAAACAATGTTTATCCTGTATCGGCTCGTTCTAAGATTTCTCCAAATGCAATGTGGAATCAAGAGAAGATTCATAACTTTGTTTTTCCTTGTAATGTTTTTAAATTAAGCTCATAAGGGACTTAGTAATTAGGTAATAAGTTAAATCAAGTGTGTTTATTTAGACAAAACGTTAATCCTGCAGTATTGTCATTTCCCTTCACTGGAACTCAAACCCTGTTCCAGCATGACACTGTCCATGTACACAAAGCACAGAGCTCCATGAAGACATGGTTTGAGAAGGTTGGAGTGGAAGAACCAGAGTGTCCAGCACTGAGCCCTGACTCTGACTCAACCCCACTGGGATGAACTGGAACACCGACTGAACCCCAGACCTCCTCACTGTTACAGCATCAGTGTCTGATCTCACTAATGCTTTTGTAGCTGAATGATCACTAATCCCCACAGCCACGCTCCAATATTTAGTGGAAAACCTTTACAGATGGGAAGATTGGAGATTATTATAACAGTTAAAGGGGAATAAATCTGGAACGAGATCTTCAACACGGACATATTGGTGTTATGGTCAGGGTGCACAAATGTTTGGCAATAATATAAGCACTCCAAATATCTGTATCTGTATCAGATACAAACACAAAGTGCATTTGTTAACCTTACCACCATGGCTCCAGACTACATATAGTTGGTCTTATTTCCCCAAATCTGAAAGGATTAGTAGCCTTATATAAACCTCTGTGATTAGTCAGTTACTCAGGATGCTGTAAATGCATCGCTGCATGTTCATGTTGAACGACGGTCTTTGCATCCTGAGGCACCTCAAAATGTATTTCTCTAACCTCATACAAATGTCCTGTGAACCTTTTTGTTAAGTTTCTTAAACAACAGCAAAACAAATCACGAGCCTTCTCATTGTAACTTATAACCTACTACTTCATTCCAAATAATATATTAATATGTTACTATAAATGTACATTTAAGATGAAAGCAAATACAGTACCCATGATAGGTTGTAGAAACTGAACTAGCAAATAATATATATGATCATGGATAGGCTCATTTCACCAGAACCTCATGACTGCACCTGTTTTTAGAGAGACCTGAACCTACGAGGGGGAAAAAAGCATAGAATTCTGGTAATGAACTCTATTTTAAATCTCTCTTCTGATAAGTGCGTGACTGCTAGTGCCTGAAGATAATGAGTTGCAGTTAGATAATGTGCTTCTCGGATTATGAGAGGTGCTGGATCTGCTGTGAGCTTCCCAGAACACGAGCACTATGGCTCAAGTTAATTAGGTCTACACAGCTCTCATTTTGAAGCACCCTAAAAAAATAAGGTAACTAGATCAGATTACTGAGACCTTGAATCTGTCTCACAGAAAATGGGTGCATGGATACTGAATTATCCACCTGAATTATCAATGCTGCCTGGAATTATTAATCACGTAAAATACTGAGACTAAAAGTTTGCTCTATCCAGCTACATTAATAGTTGTAGAAAGTAATTGTTGTGTAGCAAAGTAACTCTATCAAATCTTCTCCTTCATCATGCTTTCAAAATGCAATGCTGCTATACGACGAGCTGCAGCAGAGACTCGGCTCGGCTAGTTAACTATCTAACTAGTGATCTAAGATGACCAGCATGACAGTGCTGATGCTGAAATTATCATTGCTTGGAAATATTATCCGTGTAAGCAGAATGTAGAGATGAAGAGGTGAGTGACCTGGATAGACTGAAGGACTAAAATGCTGCTGCATTGAGGTATAAATCTCACCAGCAGGTAGTCATACAGCATGGTGGGTAATGTTGGAAATAAAAAAAAAAAGAACAGAAAAGAAAACTACAATTTTTCAGAACTTCTTTACGAATTTAATCTCAGAAGATTATATTTTAATTATAAAGATTAATATGCAAGTCATTCAGGGACCATGATCTGATCTGGATTCATTCCATTTGTTCACTTATTTACACGTCAGGGCAATTTACAGTGACCAGTCCACCTACCAGCTTATTTCTAGGAGGTGAGAAAAAAACGGAGAACCCAGAAGGAACCCATACAGACTCAATGAGAACAAGTAAAACTGCACAAACTGTAGACTCAAGCTCAGGAATGATCAGAGCTGGAGCTGTGAAATTGCCAGCTCAACCTGCCACACCTCGGTCTCACCCTGATTGAAATGATACTATAATTATAATATATAAATATAATTATAATATTTCAGTGTTCATTAATAGCAGGTGCCTTTGTTCGGCTGGAATTATCTTACTGTATTAAACTACAGATGAGCAGAATGTCTGTCTGATATCACAGAGAGAAAATACTGTCATATATCGTAACTGTCAAATAAACCACGAATGAAAATAATTCAGTCTTCATAAGACAGAAGACACACCAGGGCCAAGGTAAAGCATCATGAGAGACATTTTTTTTATTTTTTTTTTTAAGTATCATTACTTAACAAAGACACGTGTTAGTTCACTGGCCCAGGAGTGTCAGCTGCATATAAGCCAAAGACAATGACAGTTTTATTAGAGACTTTCAAACATTTGTCTTTCAGCGCCGTGATATTTAGCTGCTCTTTTAGCCACTAGACTTGCCCTGAGTGACAACAGCAGCTGCGTTTTCTCAAGAAGGAGGAGCTGATGTCATGACTGGAAGAATGCTGCGAAGGGAAAAAGTGTAACTGAAGGGCATTGTTCGGCGTGGTCGGACTCATGACTCCCAGAGTGCGGTGGTTTTCATGCCCAGAAATGGCATGCATGTTGTGGTTTGAAAGCGAGGTCGACACACCCGCTCTCTAGAGGCCTCCAAGAAACCACAACCTGAAGAGAAACGGAGGGAGTGTGAGTGTGTGTGTGCATGCTGTACAATGTCTGCACCTTCATCGCTCTTGTTTTTGCTGGTGTACGAGTGAAACCAGCCCTTGGTTCAGTGTACCAGAACAATTTCACTTTGCAAGCCAAACCACAAAAAAAAATAAAAGGACCATCCCATCTCCTACAGCACACCTAATATTACTAACACACAGTATAATTGAGATAATTCTTCAAGCTTTATTGGGAAGGGTAACAGCTCTAGCTCTACAGGGAAAATTTAGGAAAAAGGAAAACCTCTAAAAAAGATATATTAAGGATAACTGAAAGGGACAAACCACAAATCTTTTCTGGGGTAAGAAATGTATTTCTTTATCCATCCATCCATTTTCTGTAGTGCTTACCTTACACAGGGTGGAGGGGGGAGTTGAGGCACAAGATGGACCATGTGCCAGTTCATTGCATGGCACACAACCACACTATAGACAATTTAATGTCTATTAGCCTACAACACGTGTTTTTGGACTGAGGGAGGAAACTGGAGCACCCGGAGGAAACCCGAATGGAGAATGTGCAAACTCCACACACACAGGACCACCAACCCTGGAGATCTACACTGCTAAAATTCCTTTATTCATTTGTTTATTTACACAAACCAATCATTATACTGCAGGTTCTGACAAGTAACAACTTCCATTGGATTTTCTTTTCTGCGTTTATTTATATCGTTGCATGATTTTGCAGGAGGTAACATTGCCTCATCACAGCTTCAGGGTCTCTGGTTCAATCCTGCGCTCAGGTTGCTGCCTGTGTGTAATTTTGTGTAATTCTTCCTGTGGATGCCTTGGTTTCCTGCTGTTTTTCTTTCACCTTCCAATAACATGCCAGTAGGTGGACTGGCTACATGAAATGATCTCTTGCTGTGAATGTAGATGGTGATCTGGGATGGACTGGTATCTATGAATGAATGAATGAATGATTTTTCAAATTGTCAAGCCACAGGTACCCAGGCCTGGCCCTGGAGTACAGACTGTTCTGCACATTTTTTCCCTGCTCTAACAACAAACTGATTCAACAAAATGATTAATTAACAGCCTTCCTGAGTTGAACTGGGTGTGTTAGAGCAGGAAAAGTGATAACAATGTATGTTCCAGGACCCAGGATGGGGAAACCATGTGCTTTTTTATTATTTTACTGAATAAACATAATACTTTTGCCAGCAAAAACAACAGACTATGTAAAAAGCCTAGTATCCTGACAGGTATCTTCTTCAACACATCTATTTTTACAGTAGCTCTATATGATGTGCTACTTGTGTGAAGTATTTTAGTACTGCTTATTTCAAACTTTGAGAATTTGTATTTTTTTATTGGCACAGAAAACTTCATGTCTCTTCATGTTGTATTTATTGAAAACATTCCTCTCCATCTAAAGCAATGTAAACTATCAGATATCAAGCCTTCATGTAATCCATGTGTTGGAGTTTCTTCTCCACAAACCGTCCAGATTTAACAGAGAATCTACCAGCTATCTCTTTGGTCAAAGCTTTCATGAGATCAATAATGCAAAATGACACTTTTTATATTCAGAGCCAAAGCTGAACCCTTGTATTTTCTGTGATTTATTGCTTTGGTAGGAGCTGTCACCTTCCATCAGAGGCACTTTTATCGCCAAATAAAACCCTGGATTATAAATCGTTAGCATTGTGGGCCATTGTAGGACAGTGCTGTACACTCACGCTGTGTAAAAGCAATCCTGCTCTTCATCTGACCAATTTATTCAGAGCACCGGTCTATCATTTAACATGGAAGAGGAGAGGTGACCTTAAAGAGGTAGGTGTCACTAAGTTAATGGCAAACAGTTGAAGAGCATTAACACATCACATTTCCCAGAATTCATAGCCAGCCCCTTCTTCCCATCCAGCCCTGAGTCACCCTGGTACACATAAAAGTCAGCTCCATGTTACTACTGGCTTTTATGTTCACGATTCAAAAGAAGGATCATGTTTCTTTCATCGATGTGCGTTTTAAAGAGATTCCATGGCGTGATGCAGGGGAAATACACATCACACAATGTTCAGATTGGTTTAAACCTGTGGCACCAATTTGAGGTTCACTGGATGAAAACAAAACTGCTTTCATAGTCTTTCATGCTTGTAGCTAACATATGGAAAGGGAGGATTTTAATGGGAGAGCTGGACGGATGGAAACTTCAGGAATAATGTCTCGTTAATTAAAAGTTTGTTTGTTTTTTTTTCATCTACACATATAGGAGACCTGTGTCAAAATAATACAGACAGGAAGTGTTAACAATCAGAGCTCTGATCGTTAGATTAATGTGATTAAATATGCACAATATCTTACCTAGATCATATCATGCAACATGCAAATAAGGACACCCAATGTCAATAGATGATACCGAGATTTTTATTTTATTTATTTATTTTTTTTCTTCCACTAAGCTGAAGTAGGTCTGAGTTGAATATTGGCTCAACACAAACACTTTTATCATGGGGCTGATCTAACCGTGTGAACGTTTCTGAGTGAAATAACACAATAGCGATACTGTAACAAGCGGTGGAGTCGAACGTGGGCCGCATTTGAATAAGGTATGTTTCAGTCCTTTCACTTCATGTGCATGCAGTTTGCGAGTGCAGAGGACATGTGCACATCACATCCTGCGTAGCAGCTTCTTCCCTTTTAACAACCATGTACAAAAGTTAAAATCTTGTGAAGGTACTTCCGCAAGATAAAATGCACATGACTCACAAACTGGGTACATTAGATACTTTGCACAACAAGAAAGGCACTTCAAATACATACTCTCTCTCTCTCTCTCTCTCTCTCTCTCTCTCTCTCTATATATATATATATATATATATATATATAGAGAGAGAGAGAGAGAGAGAGATATGGATGAAATACAAACGCTTACAATTTGCTGGATATATTCTGTATTATTTTCTGTTTTATATATTTATATATTCTTCTGTATTAAATCCAGCTGCATGCTGTTCTTCTCAGATATGGCTTCTGCACATGTTTTTTTTTTTTATGACTAAAAGTCACACTAAATCACCCCTGCTGTGTGTGACTGATGACACAAGCACAATCAGTACAAATCAGCAAGACTGATGGAGTGCAACAACAAAGCCCTTAAATGACTACCATTTGTCCCTTTCCCTTCAGATCAATAGGCATAAAATACTTTTTGCAAAATCTAACAGTTTTGTTTCTCCAGGCGAGAAATACAGTGGATGAAATACAAACGCTTACAATTTGCTGGATATAGCCACACGAACGTGTCTTTTTTCTGCTTCATATATCGGCCTCTATGCCTTGATGGTCATTTCAGACACCTAATTAAACACTGTTAATGAGCTTCCCCAGTCCATGCACTGCATGAAACAAGTAGTGGCATTTAATAAGAGACATAATCATATCGTACGCTCTTTTCTTTTCATTTGCTTTCTTCAGTTTGGCTGCAGCACAGAGACACCCAGCATCTCTCTCTCACTCCAGGGTGTCGTTGACTTCCATTATTCCCACAATTCTTCAGCAGAGAGATCCAGCCGAAGCAGAAGACACCCAACAGTTTATTTTTAAACTCTCTTCCAGCTCCTAAACTCACTCCTTATACCACAAGCATCAACAAAAAGTACTTGCACATGTCTTTACTTCCAAGAGCTTAAACATCACTGGCATAAATGTTTGCGTGTAATTAAATTACATATTTAAAACTCACCAAATGCTTCGAGATTTCTGGTAAATGAGACACTGCTCTTTACGCATGTCCTCTTTCAGTGCTAAAGGGGAAAGGGGGCTGCGTTTCTTGAAGTGGATCATCTGGGTCAAATTGAGTGGATAATTATCTTTTCCAGGGAATGGATTGCTTTCTTGGGAACCCATGTGGCATTTCACAATTCTAATAGATTCCTTGCTAACTGCATACGACTCCTAAAGAACAACTTCTCAATCAGTAACTCAGTTTTATAAACTCAATCACCATAGTCAGCTTGACCCCTGTCTTTTTTCTTTTTAAACAATTTGGTTGCTTCCTCAAGTCTCTATCTGTAATAACCCATATTAGACATCTAATTAGTCAGTTTTTAAAGCTGCATAAATTGTCCTCGTTTTTTTTTTTTTTTTTAACTCACTACAGATTTTTTCCCTTGACCCGAAGTTGTATATGCGATGCTGAAGGACTTTAAATTAGATCAGTGTTTGATGTGGATATAGTGCATACATAAATAAAAGGGATTAAGGTTCTGCAGACTAATCAGGCCTCGGGAGAAAAATCCAACCGTTAAAATCCACACGGTGGAAAAATGACGGAGTGAAGGATGTGCAATTAAGAGATTAAATGAAAGCATGTTGTTGTGTTTTGCAGGATTCGCTCAAACCGTGGGGCATTATCTTGTCGGTAAGTGATGGTGGTCGTAAGTCACAGACGATTAAAACAGTAGGAGGTGTGAGTAGCATGTCCAGGCAAGTGCGCAGTCAAGGAGGCTGATTTTCCCCCCTAGTGAGGATGTGGTGGAGGATGTGGCTACTTCACACCCGTCAGAGAGAGAGAGAGAGAGAGAGAGAGAGTGAGGGACAGAGCATATGGAACACCGAGCTGATGCTCTAGGGGATGAGAGGGATTTGAATTCTGCTGTGGTCACAGAATGCTCTGTAGGATGACACTTGATGAGCAGAAGTCAGCGGAGGACAGCAGAATGAGAGAATGTCTCTGGAGGTCAGCCAGGCAGTGCGACAGAGCAGGCCTGCTCATATGGCTGTCTGTGTGAGACCTGTGTCCGAGCAGGCCTTCTTCAAAAGACTGAAATTTTTTAAAAATCTGCTGATAGAAACAGAGAAGCACTTTAAAAATAATGTCTTTTCATTTACACAGAACATAAAGCAAAAAGGGTGGTTGCTTCTCCACCGCTTCTGATGCCTACCATGCTACAAACACTGAATGTAGTGAAAAAGGGAGAAAAATGAAAGTTAGATTGCTGTTTGATTCAACAAGGAAGCATCCCGTAAGAATTCAGTGCAGCAAAGCTATTTTAACCATCAGGAGCACTGAAAGGCACTCCAGGACTGAAATGAGCCCCGGGTTATTCATACAGCCAGAGATAATTAAAAATGTGAAACACACACACACACACACACACCCCTCCCCCACAAGCAATTCTTCCATTGGACCTAACCAAATTCTTTTTTCATTGCAATAAGATTGCTAAAAGTTCTCTTCATGAGGTTCTCATTCAAGTTAGTGTACGTTACTTCAGCTGAATATAACGAAATGATGTTATTTGCCAAAATAGAGTGAGATTAAAAGCTATGCAAATAGATTTTCTCTATGACAAAGCGCATTAATGCTTACAAACTCAGACTGTGAGAGGAAGCTTTGCACAGGGAGAGTGAGAACGTCTGTGTCGTATAATAGGGCAAACTAATTTTGTCAAACTTGATACAGCCGTTTGTTTCCAGATGTTAAAAACAGCGAGCCATATTTTTTTGTTGTTAGTTCTATATTTTATCCTCGCTTGGACAGCCGTAGTGGATGTCTTTGTGCAATACTGATTTCTTTTCACAATTATCCAACCCAGTACTTTAAAGTAAAGAAATGCTTTGAAAAAATTTTGATAGCTTCTGCATAATTTTATCATAATCTCAATCCATAATGGCCTTCTCGAATAATAAAAAAAAAAAAAACGGCGCCGCATGGTGTAGTCTGGATGCCACGTTCCTGTCAATCACGGACAGACAGAGCACAGGCTAGAACAACATAACATGAAAGGCAAACAAACTCATGAATAAAAGAACCATGAATATATGTGATGGTGTAAAGTGGGCCTGGGCGGTTTGGCCGAGATGTGAGTATCCCGCGGTACATTTGATTAAAGGCCCATGACAGACAGTGCATGATGAATGGGGCCCGGAGAGAATTAAAGCCTGTCAGGAGAATGGGCCGCCACGCTGAGATTAAACCCCAGCAGGACCCGTCTTCTTGGGAGGGGCTCCGTGTGCAGTGGCAGCTCGTCTGGGCTGCCTGTCAAGTGCGGAGCTGTCAGCGGCCGTAAGACTCAAGTCGCCGAGGATGGCAAGTCAGAGTCCCCCAGGATCTCCTCGAAGCTTCCCTCAGAGACGGGGGAGGGAGCGAAAAGTTCAATAAATTCTGTATCCTGCAGCTGCTACTTTACTTAAGTGCTGCAAAAAAACACACACACACACCGTTCGAGATACAAGATGATTTGTCCCCTGTTTAGAGTAGTAAAGAGGAGGACCGGCCTTGGCGTCTCAACATGAGTTTTATTTTCTCTTCCAGTGTGCCGGGAATTGTTGATGATGTTATATCTCTGCAACAGGGAAAGCACTAACACAGATCCTGTCCATGATAATTGCGTAATTTTCTATGTGTGCAGAAAAATCTGTTAATTACAACATATCCGGTCGAGTAGGTGCAAGCAATGTAAAAGTTGCTTATCAGACTAATAATCAAAAGCCGGGCGTGCCATCCAGGGTATACTGACGGTGAAAGAATGAACACCATCTTCACCACTTCTCAGAGTAAGTAGTGAAGAACAATAAACTGCAGCTAATATATAATTCATCATACGACGTATCTCATCATCCAGATGATACGACTCGATTCTGGTACATTTCTTAGTACTGTTTCTTAGAAGATGAAGTTTCGAATGAAGCACGCTTGACTATGATGTTTATTCACACACTCTTTTAGTAGTGTCACTGATGTAAGCTTTCGAGACGAGAAAGCATTTCCTCTTGATGTGATGACTTAAAGGTTGCTCTTCCTGCTGAATATGCAGACTGAAGCACAAGAACTCACGCCACTACTGCTGATTGATAACAAAAGCCTGTGGTGGTCCTGAGTGTTGTGACGTTGCTGAGCAGATTACATGCGTTCTGCTTAGGATCTCCTTGACATGTCAAATACGCTTCCAGTCCCTTCGTATCTTAAATGGTATCATAGGTTCAGTGTCTGAGAACACGTTTCAGCAGAGTTTATAGAAATAGTATTGTGTACCAGAAAAATCCATCACAACTAGATTATTTCGTAGGATCTACCAAGGAATTGGGTGAGGTTAATGTGGACCTAAATAAAGTTCTAGTGTGAAACTTGCTTCAACACACGTTGCTCTTCAAGGTCACTACCAAATAATTTAGAAATTTCTTTTCCATCAGAAGAGAATAAACATATGGTCCATATGGATAACAGGATCAAACAGCATGCTGTATCATGGTGACAAAAGGAAAATATGGCACAGGGAAAACAATGTAGACTTTATATTTCACATTTTCCTGGCTAGTAGGCACAAAGACACGACACGCATAGCCGCTTCTGGTGAGAAAAACACTGTATTGCTTCAAATGTCTCTTTTTAACAATAAACTTGTTATGACTACATGAAAGCTCTTTTACGTTCCCATTATACGCCTTATTGCTCAGTTTGCTCACACAGGCGTCTGGGAGGATGGAAGAGTTTTATTAATTTTTTTTTAATGTGGTTTGAAAAAAAAGAAAAAGAGAAAAAGCGAGTGCTCCGCTTTCGCTGTTTGCAGCTGTTAACTTTCTGCGGTGTATTTTTCATGACGAGAGTTCATGGCTTTCAACACAGACTGTTGCACTGTTGCAGGAAACCCAAATGTCATGCAGTAACTCATTTCCCCTCCGTGATTATGGGATATTTTCTCTACCAGACATTTGTAAAGCTTGTTTAAGCCTGCACAAACAGCTCTCCACCCTGCATTTTCCCAAGCCATCTAGCTCCTCGCACTCAAATTGTGCAATCCTGCCGGAAGGAACTATTCAGAAAGGTTCAAACATTTGTCATTTTTCAAAGTTAATGAAAGTGCAATTTAAAGGATATTCTTGGGTCAGCTTTTCACACTCACATAATGTACTGAATGTGCACAAAATCATTTCCATGACTACCGTCACGGTTGATTGTCTAGATGCAGTAAATACAGTGTCTAAGTCAAGGACAGTCAAGATTATGGCTTTTAAAAAAATTACCTCCTGGGGAAAAGAAATAATAATTAGGTCTCTGTATGGTGCAGCGATGGATACCTTGAATCTTGTGTAGTCTTTATTGTTATTACTATTATTATCATTATTATTCTGATTCTTCTTCTTCTTCTCCCAAAACCTCCGTTTCACACAGAAACACTCCTTGAAAAAAAGAAGGAGGTTCATTTAAGAGAGGAACTAAAATCGACGTGATTTACAGACTACATTTCAGGGCAGCTACAGTTACAGGCCCAGGAGCCAGGCAAAGTTACAGGCCTGCAATTTTTCAATAGCAAATTATATAATGCTGACAATTCTGTATGTCATGGATCTTTTACAAAAACTGCCTAGCAAGTAATCTTTCAGCCACTAAAGCCACATAGGGAGGTCGAACGTGACACTTCTGACGTAGAAGACTGAGGGCTCAGCCACGTCAAGATCAAATTATAAGAGTAAGGATTTTTTTTTTTTTTTGTCCTGAAGAAATGCTCCGTATGAAGTTGACTGCTGAAACAGTAAATCACAGAGCTGACCACTTTTTCATTTACTCAACCTACATTATAAATTAAACAATTCAGTCCTACCAAAAGGCCAGGCAGACAAACCATGAGCCCTCCTGAGATCGTCCAGATGGTTTCAGAGCTGATAATACAGAATAATGAATGTGCTTAAAATGTCTGTACAGGCTGAATTGAGCAAATGTTGCCATACTCAGCACCCATGAGTGAACCAAAAAAATTAAATCTCACTTTTACACGTTGTATATTTAATATTATATATATTAAATAGTGTTCTTAACATCGGTAATAGTTATACAGGGACTGAGGGCACAGAACCTGAATTATGAAGCATGAATCATTTTTTCCTTTAAAAAGATTTATTTTCATATCTGGATGATTAGCAATGTTGGCTTGCTTTCCATCACGGGCTGTTGGATAAATGTTAACGCACTTGGCATTTGAAAAAAGCATGACTTTTTAAAAGCAAGGTCATGCCGGCTTAATAGCCCAGGAGAGCATTAACTAAATAATCCTCAAAACAGTACGTGTGTGAAAGAATACAGGTTGAGGGTGTTTCTTAAACACGGAGATCAGTCGCACTTCCTCTTCTCGTTTCACAATCCTGACACAAATGTCCTTGTTGTGTTGGTGGTTTCATCATATCCCGTCCTATAGATATTTTAAGAACAGCCATAACCTTTTGCACCATTTCATCTGAATATCTTCTAGTACAATTCAAAACGCCTCTCTGAAACACTTCACTTACAAGAACCTAGATAGATTATAGAGCACACTAAATATCTTATTTTATCTGCTTTCAGCCATGCTGTGATTGTGGACGATCCCAAACAATCATTAGGGCATTCGTACCATATACTGTATATTACAAGATTGTCACACAGGCCCCGATTAATATTATAAGACTAATTGCACGATAAATTAATTTCACCGAATATTTGGAAAGGTCCACTACTTATTACTCTCAGCAGTGTACTATTTGGCCCACTGTTTAGTGAGGCTGTGTAACCATTGTTAATAGATGTCTTAAAAGCCACCATTTTTTAATGGCCTACATTTAAAGACCACTTCACAATAAATATCACATACTTACATACCAGGTATAAGTGTAAAGATTAATTTAATCCTGTGTGTGTTAGCAGAAATTCACAGTAGTTGAGGCCTGTGTGTGAGGAATGCTTGTTTGATCATGGGAAAAAAGAAACATGATTTAGTGATGGTTCATGGTGGTGGTTTTTGAATTACAAATATGTGTGTCGGTTTTTGTGCATTAATCAAAACGAAGGCCTATGATTTAGAAGTGGTGGTGTAAATAGAGATCTTTATTTTCAGTGTTTCTTTTCTTCTAATACTAGCGCCTAAATAAGTCATTACAATTCTGTAAGCTCATGATTGGTATTTTATTAGAATATATATATAAATAAATAAATAAATAAATAAACAAACAAACCACACCTTGTGAGATTTAAATGCGCGTGACAATTAAATGAGCATGGGCATGCCAAGCTAAACTATAACTAGAAAGGTGGCTCGTGATGAATTTAGTTCTATTTTATAGAAATAAAAAAAAAAAAAAGTCTCGAGCCAGTGTGTTTTTTGGCATGCTGGCTTTCTGGTAGGAATTTCAGAGGCCAGTTTGACGCTAAACCGAGCACTGGACTAATGCTCATGCTGGGCTGCATAATAGAAAGAGACAACAAAAGGACAGGAATATGTTGATGTTTATTTGCATGAAACGCATTTCAACACCCACCTTAACAAGAGCAGTCAGTGATTGTCACGCGCGAACAATTAAAAGTGTCCAAAAAAAGAGAGGCAAAAACAAAACAAAAAACAACCAAAAAAAAAAAGAAAGTCGGCGCGCCTCAGCAGGAAGAACAAAGGAGTCTCTCTCACTTAGTGCTAAAAAAAATGAAGGGTAAAAAAGAGAGCGAGAGATCGACATAGACATGCTGTTGTACGTCTTCTTGGCTTAAACCCCACAGTAGCTAATGTGAACAAAAGTGGAGACAGAGGCTATTTCTTCGGTCATTAATAACTTATCCAGGCAGCCGTGAACCTTCAGGAATAGCCGGATTGTTTCATGGAGACATTCCCACGGCGAGACAGCGCGCATTCAGCCTCCGGGTGCAAAGAAGAAGAAGAAAAAGAAAAAAAAAAAAACACACACACAACAATCCAAAGTGCGTCTTTTTGCAAGCAACGTGCGTAAAAGCAAAGAAACACAGGATACTCGCACGAGCCTGTAAATAAAATTCACACATCACCGTCGACACGTTGCATGTTTTGCTTTCCCCTTCACTTTACGCACTCCTTTTCCTTTCCAGAGAGCAGGAAGACTTGAAACCGCCTCACCGGGGCGCGACAGAGGGGCAGTTTGAAACCGCACTCCGCTTTCTTTCTTTCTTTCTTTCTTTTTATTTTAAAATCAACAATTAAATCATGTAGTACAATTACCGTAGACACTTTACGCATTCCTTTTTCGGTGTTGCTTGTTTTCTTTTAAGAGTACAAACTCTGTAAACATTGTCTCGTGCAACGTAAACATTGCATACTACCTTGTGAAAACAAACAAAACAGAAATGTCGCATCCGGTTATTATTATTGTTATTATTTATTTATTTATTTTTTACTTTTAACTTTTTGATTTTGTTTGTGCAAAAGCTGCTAATTCCGCACCATAGGTATCGTATAGTCTAAATATTTTTCACATGTCGTGTCAGTCGGAATAAAAGTGCGACAAAGCTGTCAAGGTTGCAGATAAAGTTAGAAGTGAGTTATTAATAATGTCGGTGTGAAATAAATAACGCTAATTAAACAGGCGTGCGTGATAGTCTCTCACCTTAGCGCTGGAAAGTTCTTTTAAAAACATATATATACACACACACATACATTATATATATATATATATATATATATATATATATATATATATATATATATATATATATATATATATATATATATATATATATATAAAAGTTTATATTCCTGAATATAGGCTAAAGCATATACAAATCCAATGCGGTGATTAAAAAATAGTGTATACCGTCCTGTAATCGGCGTAGATGCAGCAATAATCAAGTGTGTATCCGTATGTTTTAATCAGGAGCGGCCTTGAAACTGCCCTGCACAAATTCTCTGCCTGTTTTGATCATTCAAGAAAGGACGAAGAGGGGGCTTGAAACAGTTCAACCTCCTTGCTCCATAATTGGTTTTATAGAGCTGGCGAAGAGCCAAGGTGTTTACATGGCGATGATTGACAGATGCAGCGTCCTATCGCGTGGCTCGCTGCAGAGCGTGTCAGGTTGGGATCATGGGGGCGGGGCGTGTTAAACAATGCTTGTTTCATTGCAGGATAGTTGAGAGCTACAGTGGTGTGTGTGTGTGAGAGAGAGAGAGAGAGAGAGAGAGAGAGAGAGTGTGAGTGTGTGAGTGTGTGTGTGTGAGTGAGTGAGAGAGAGAGAGAGAGAGGGGGGGTATGTATGTATGTGTGTGTGTGTGTGTGCGCGCGCGCGCGCGCGTGTATGTGTGTGTGTGTGCGCGCGCGAGGCCTTCCCCCTTGTATAAGCGACCCTCTGTCTGCGTAACTACGGATGGTCTGTAAATGGAGTGTAGGAAATATTTCAGCTCGCGCCGGGATTTTGCGAAGAAAAAGGATTCTTTAAACTGAGTCGCCATTACAAACAAGTAAGGCTGTCCAAGTTGATAGAAAGCCCAGTGTTGTTTTTAGGAAGCAAACCAAAAAAGAAAAAGAAAAGAAGAAGGTAATAATGTAGCTAGTCGTCGTGTTGGGCGGGTAAACCAGCCTGAAACCGAGGTTAGTTATGTTTTAAAAGTGTTTAACGAGTGTAAATGCTTCCGCCAGAGATAGTTCACAAAAACACTTCTGCTGCTTTAATGTTTCCGCGAAGAAAAGTTTTGTCGCTTGGAAGTGGAAACGCGTAGGCTAAAACTTTGAAACGTGGCCGTCGAATAAGCTGCTGCTGTGGGGCATGCTTGTTAAAATACACCAACTGTGTGTGTGTTAGTTATTCCTTAAGCCTCCGTGTGTTTTTAGTCGTCATGTCGCATAACTCTAAACTCTTTAAGTTTTAAGTAAGCTGTGGCAGGGTCGGGCAACAATGTTTACATGTTTACTGTTTACACAGAAACCTTAAAGACGTAGGAGCTGGAGTTGAGGTTGAAGCGTTACACTGGAGCCTCGCTGGAGGACGAGGAGTTAGACATTTTTCCAGCACGGCCATGGATAGTGTGATTGCTCAGGGTAAAAGAGTAGTCTGGTGGCATGTAGAGCAAGCCTGTGAGGTCTTGTAACATTTAGGGCTACACTAAGCTTCTGTTAAGCTGGATAGAAGTAATCGAGTTGCTTGCACACGAGAATTAAACCACAGTTGTTCACGAGCGGTTTAGCACCATTGACCAAAGGTACTGATTTAACACCCTATGGACCTAGATTTATCAGTCCTTCGTCTCGAGTGCTTGCTTTAATAATAAGCACGTAGAATCAAAACTTATCCTCCTTCCTCGCAATTGAACATGGTCAAATAAAGCATGTCATGAAAGTAAGGTTTAAGATCCGAGGTCTGTTTTTAGCCCTGATGTTTATTTGATTATTTTTGTCGCAGCCTACCCCTTAATAGGTGACTATTTACATACGAAACGGTTGTTATTATTATTCGCCAGTGTGTTGTAAAGCCTCCGCTTTGCATGAGCTCGGCTCACTCGCTTGAAAGCCGAAGTGTAAACGCTGGATTTTCCCTGCGTAGTGTAGCGTACTGCGGTCGGGGAAAAACACACACACACACACACACACAGACACACACACTTACACAAGCAAATCATCATAAGCGTTACTAGCACGATGGTGAAGGGACAACTACCCTTGACATAAAGTAATGTATAAATTTGCACAGCCCTCCCCTTTGGAGGTATAATGTCTCGCAGAGAGCGAACTTACGAGGCGACTTTTTTATCCTCTTGTACTTTGATTCAAACTGCGTCATCACGCCCTTGTTAAATTATTTGCAATTTCTACCTTTTATAATCTTCCACATCTTCTAGTCAGATCATTTCTAATTACTGATTTGTATTTATTCGAGATTTTTGTGTGCTTTTTTTTTGTAGGTCGGCACAATGCCGGATAAGGACGCGGATCTGCCTGGAATTCTAGGGACATTATTATAAGGCTCTTTCGGAAAAGCCGAGCGGAGCTTTGAATATTTTTTTTTTTATTTTTTGCTTTTCTTCTTTTCATTATTTTTTTTAAACCGAGTTCGCCCCTTGGGTGGATGATGGATGGCCGAGATTTCGGGCCCCCCAGATCCGTGCATGTTCCCCCGCCGCTGCTTTCGGGACTCGCCATGGAGTCGCACCGACTCGGAGCTTCCGCCGCGTCCGGGAGGATCCCACCGTCTCCCGGCCACCTGGGCGCGGGCCACCCGGCGGCCGCTCTGCACTCGGGAAAATTCCTCTCTCCGACTATTAACATGCAAAGCCACCACAGTAAGTAGCGCGTTAAATACCACATTTGAAGTAAGGCATATGAATGCTGTGGAAATATTGTTATGCTGGTCTGGATTTCTCG
This sequence comes from Hemibagrus wyckioides, assembly GCF_019097595.1. Classification (NCBI taxonomy): domain Eukaryota; kingdom Metazoa; phylum Chordata; class Actinopteri; order Siluriformes; family Bagridae; genus Hemibagrus; species Hemibagrus wyckioides. Next base: position 5,174,519 of record NC_080733.1, on the reverse strand, counting down.
GGGAAACTTCTCCGGGAAGTCAGGAGAGAGAACATGGCTAATGTTTTCGGAGTCTAAGCGGCGATTATTGCGCCTCGATGTTTCCTTATATGCGCATAGAATTTAATAGATTAAGTAGAGAAAGTGGGCAATTGTGCGATTGATCACTTTAAAATAAAAACACGATCGTTTAACATGTATTATCGCTGATGTTAAAATGCACAACGCGATAGGTTTGCGATTGGGAATATTGGGATCCACCAGCGGATAATGATGATGATTTCTGTTTATAAAATGAATCGTGGCGTTGATTGTTGTTGGATGTGAAGTAGAGAGTTGTCATGTGTAATGCTGTATGAGTGTGTGTGTGTGTGTGTGTGTGTACTCGATGAAGGTGAAATATCCTGAGCGCTGCTGTTTGCAGGCAGCGTGCGGGGAAACGTGTGCTCTTGTGCTCGCTTAATGCCTGAATCCTCTCGGCTATATTCTGGTGCTTATAACAGGATCTAGGTAGCTTCTGCTGCTTCCTTTAAACTTGTCGAGAAAATGAGTCTTGTTCAAATTGGGCTGAAAAGTGAAATTGCCCCCATTTGTCTCTTTCTCCTTATGATAAGGAGGTTCGAGGCTCTGCTTTGCCACTCGCTGTTCAATCGCCTACTTTATTGCTTACTGAATTTGAGGCCTGTTTTTATTTTCTTTCTTTTTGGTGTCTTTTTGCAGTTTGGAGCAGATATAACATGCTTTTATATATTTTTTTTTAGAAAAAAGCATAATGTTAGCATTAGGTACAGCACAATATCTTTTCTGTAAGATTTATTTTAATAACAGAGCAAATTTTCTCTGGAAAGGTCATTGGTGGTGTAGGTCATGACGTGTTATGTTTTGTTTAATGCACAGATTTGTCACATTCATAACACAATCTATAGTATGGGTCATTTTGATGCATTTTGACCCCTTCCACGTTTTCACTGATAATATGTGTGCCAAGGTATCACCATGAGATCATGGCCAGGCTTGAAGTACAGGAGCTAAATTTGTTGGAAGAAGAATCTAAAAACAGTGGAAAAGGATCTACCAAGCCTAGTAGTTTGGCTGTGTGTGTGTTAGCACTAAGTTCCAGTGGATCTTGTGTGAAGTGGGTCAGGATAAAAAAATATATACTCCCTGTCATGTGCAGCTGGACTCCTGGTGTAAAAATAGGGTAACCTTCATCCGTGGGTTTGCCAAGAGCTGCAGGGAAACTTCTTTTAGTTTTTAGTTCCCTTCAGTGTGATCGCTGAAAACACCATGACATTCTCAATGTGATTTTCACAACTTTTTGTTTATTTAGTATCCGCCCGCTGTATTATAACAGTTTGTTTATGACGTCAGGATCGCCTTGTCTATTCATGGAGAAGCCAGTGTTTTTAGTACCGTAGTGCATTGTTGTATTTATGTAAAAAGAGTTTGTATGTGTAATGTACAGATGTCCCTGCCTTGTTCAGAAAACTGTCCTAATTAACAATGGTGGTTTTTGTTGAGTAATAAGACTAATTGATTGATAATTTCAATGGCACACTTTATACTCTGGACGTCATGCGAATATTTTTAAACCCAAAAAAAAAAAGCCTGTTTTTTCTGCCTCGGTTGTACATCAGTAGTTTACTTTGTTCCAAGTAATAGTTTGATAGGTTTAAACCATATGGATGTGTCTATTACTGTTAGTCACGTGAGGCTCCAGCTTTTCTGCTAATGATAAACAGTGTATGTTTTGATAATTGTATATTTAAAATGTCTAAGATAGCACTCTAATCCAAGCGCTGTATTTAAACCAGAAAGAAGAAAAATAAAACCAGTGTTTAAGCCACACCAGTGTCTGTCGATTGTTCACCACGTTCTGTCGGTGAACATGAGCTTTTGTTCCAACTGCCCTTTCATAACTTGTTCATATGGTGACTCTGTTCAAACCCAGCCTACATTTCGAGTCATTGGTCATAAATTAACTAAAATTGTGCTTGGCACTGCATTATCTTTGACCGGCTCATTATGTGTTCAATACTATTGATTACATTCAGCGATAAGGTACTGATAAGAAACTAGAAGGTTAGTGAATTTAGCCTGACACAAATTTGTTTATCATCTTTGATTTATAAATGGCTTTTGGCTTTTTGGCATTTTAAAAGCTAGTGGATAATTTAGAAGCTAGTGTTTGCACGGTGGTGATTTATGTGCAGTCACGCAGCTGCTGTGATTTGACTCAGTGGGTGTGTACGCTTAAAAATGTTGCTCTGTGTATCTGCTCTGACATGTTATCCCCTGTACGCTTTGCCTACTTTCTCTTTAGTTGTTTGAACAGTTCATTTTAAGTTGCAGTTTTCCCCGAACAGTCTCCGTCAATTCCTTTTCTTTTGAACATCCCCCCCCCCTTAACCGTTGCACTGCAGAGAAAGAGACACTAATGTAAGAAATCATTCGAGAGTCATTTGTCCTGGTCATAACACGTCCCTCTAATTGAAGGGCTGTTTGTCCTTCATGCCTCATTTTTTTTGCCACGAGTGAACTTAAATCGAAATAAAATGGCCTCCGTGCACAGAGCCAGCAAGCTGAAAATGCATCGTATGTTTGTACAATGACTCATTTTTCTGAGAACTACATGAATATTTAATCTGTTCAGCTGCCAAATTTCTCTCATCAAAAGGGAAAACAGATTTGTCATGTCATTCTGCTAGTCCTTCCTCAGGACCAACCGCTTGATTACATTAAATATGTCATTTCAGTCATCTTGCCAAGCGCTGATTTGATGGATCCCATGCATTTTTGTAGCTGTTTGATAAACATATAGGTTAATCTGAGATTATTAGATAAGCGTAAATGGAGAGTGCAGATAACTGTGTAAGAGACAGAACAGTTTTTACTTGAGTGTGTGTGTGTGTGTGAGAGAGAGAGAGAGAGAGAGAGAGAGAGAGAAATGTTGGAATAGCTGCAATCTGCAATTAGTCATTTATCCTTGAGAGAGCGGTTGGCAAAACCCCACAGATCAGCTTTTATATGAAGTCAAACATTGTGGAATTTGCATCAGCGTTACAGATTGCTTCACGCACCCAGGTGTTTTTCACTTTTTCAGACGCAGCACTTGAATCTGTTATATTTTCTATTTTCTGTTGAATTTCTTACTGTTTGAAAAGGTGAAATTGAGGCTGCACCTTTTATACGCCGTAACCGTAGCTGCAAACTAGACGTGCTTTATCGCCAATGGAATCCAGAGCATCAAACCAATGCTTTTAATTGCACTAATATGTAGTAGAGAATGTTGATGCGGATAAAGCCTTAAGCTCCTGCCAGCCAGGGCGGCCTTTACCGACTAACTTTGTTTCCTCTGCACCACCGAACTGCTCTTTCTGCACCTACCACACTCCTATGATGATATCTGTATCTGGGGTTTTATTTATGTTAATTTTTTTTAGATAGCATTAGTGGCTCAGTGGTTTAGGCTTTGGGTTAGTGATCGGAAAGTTTTGGGTTCACTATATCACTGTGCTGTCCTTGAGCAAGGTCCTTAACCCTCAAGTACTCGCAGTTGTGTGTTTCTTTGTGATAAAAGTGCCAAATGTGTTCATGTAAATCTAAATATCTCTCCTTGGCGGCGTTAGTTTAACCGGGTCTGTTTTATTTGAGCCTATTATAAAGGGACATACTTTTCCTTACTGCAGTCAGTTTGTTTGTTTATTTATTTATTTTTCCAGGGACTTCTTATTAAGATTGAAACCTATGTAACATGCATATGAAGTACAGTAAGACATGTTGGACGTTTTGGTTTTGAGTGCAAAAAAAGTTTTAGTCTTATTTCTAAAGCAGTGCCGATCTCAGGCAACATTTGTCCTGGTTAATGTGACTATAAGGATGGAGGAAAGGTAAGACCTTGATTTAACTTTGAACAACTTCAGAGACCGGAGGGTTGAAACTGATTTTCGTGCTGGTGCTCCTCCGGTATTGCAGGAACTCCAGGCTTTTATTAGGCATCAGGGGCACCCTGTCATGAGCACAGCCATAAATAATATTCATCCAGCTAATAAAGTGTACTGTTGAGTTATTGTGGAACAAACATTCAGCTCGGCTACACCGTGTCCTTTTAGGTGGCTTGTACCGTTTGGATGAAATCGTGACTCATTCTCGACTCCTGATGATAAAATTCACATTCAGGTTAAAAGTTACCGAACACAAAATGTGAGGTTCCCCGCCCCCCCCCACAAAGATGAATCTGTTTAACTCATTTGCATCGTGTGAAAGGTGTGAGAAGCATGACTCAGGCCAGTACTTAGCGGAGAAGTATTTATTTCTGAAACGTGTTCACTGCAGTGAATGTGGTATTTTAGTGATATCAGTAAACCGTCAAGCTCTCATAATGTCGATGTGTAAACGAAACCTGTAATGGCTTACAAGCTGAAGTTCTGCCAAACCATCTTAATTTACTCGGGGAATGATTTGCCAAAATCGCCCCGTCCACGTTTCCTGGGTAATGTTTTTACCCCCCGTTTCTAGATAATGAATGCCTTTGACCGTTAAGGCTGAACACGTCCATAGAGTTTTTCAGGATCCTTGGCTGGCTTTGATAATGATTGGTGAGTAAATTATAGACATCTTGAATATATTTTGAAGTGCGTTTATAGCGCACCACATGAAAAAGTACATGTTCCTGCTCCACGCCGCTGCACACTCGTTCAACAGGGGCTCCATGCAAGCTGGCGTATGTAAAGGCTTGGGGGTGCAGGGAATGTAAATCTTGGCAAGATATGCGTTTGAAGTGGTCGTGCCTTTGGGAATTTGCAATTGATCAGTTTTCATACGGTGCCTCTGAGGCTCCTGTGGTGCCAGATAGAGGGCAAAAGTACATATTTACAAAATTGACTATCCACTGTGTTCTCTGACTCGCAAGTCTATTAATTAGTCTTATGGAAGCCCTGTGTAGGTCTGTGTAATTAGCCCGGCTCGCTCCGACGTCCCCCTCACTTCAGCCTGACGTGTTGCTGACGTGGATTGTCTGGATGCAGTAACTAACCCTGATAGACCTGTTCATTAATGAAATAAATAACTCGAACCTTTTGCGCACTCCAGGCGTCATCAGGATAACGGACACAGTGATGGATTATGCACAATAACTGCAATGTTGCTCACAGCCCGTTGAGTCCTTTGGGAATTTCGTTCAGCGGTTAAAAGGGCAGTGTGCCAGTGCTTTAAATATAATGAAGATTTGTCATATAACCTTGCTAACAAACGGCGGCTAATTAAGTGCCAATCCGTGCATTCTGAGCCTGACGTTATCAGTGTTTTCACTTTACAAGGAGCCTTTTGATGCAAACGCAGAGATGTGTGTGTGTGTGTATGGGTATATATATGATCATTTTCGCCGTTATGTGTTCTTCAGTAATGTGTGTGTGTGTGTGCGCTCTCAGTGCTGTTTGTGTCGTCTGCCTGCTTTTAAGACAATCACGACGCCCATTCCGTTACATCAGGAGTCGATGAATCTGATGGATGCTTATTGGGACGTGCCGTTTCACAGGTTCGCTTCTCGTGGTCTTCCTACAGGTCTAGAGTTATGCAGGAAAATGTGAAATTCAAAACACAATGATTTGTACCACAGTGCTGTGGAATTGTCATATCTGAGAACTGGTCAGATGTTGATTAGGTCGGATGTTGTTCAGCTGCTGGAGGATTCACTGAGTAAGAATTTCGCTGTATTGTGTAACACTGTTTATTGTACCTATTACAATAAGCTTTTAAATCTTGTAATTCAGGTCAAAGCTTTTTAAAGCTGCACTCCTATGTTACAGTTAAAGAAAACCAGTTGATATGATTGGTCATTGGTGTGGTGTTAGGAGAGTTAACATTATGGAAGCAGTGTCCAGTGTCAGTGGTGTGCAACAGTCATTTTATTCTCCGTTTGTTGATTTTACTTCCAGAGAATATAGAGAGAATAATACTGATTTACTTCCAGAGAATATAGAGAGAATACTACTGATTTACTTCCAGAGAATAATAAAAAGAGTGAGGTGAGGGGAAACTGATCTGATGTTATGGAATGTCCATAACATGGAGATGAGCGAGTTCCTGTTACCACCAGCATTATAATAGCTATAAAGAGACTGTTGTTTGTGTATAAATTAAAAACAGATCAGTTTGACAAATCACTGTGGAAAATAACACCACACCAGTACAAAGTGGATTCTATTTCTATAACAGCACTCTATGTCGATTGTTATTCGTGCACGAATTCATAAAAAGCATAGTATTACTATAAAAAGTAATGATTAATCAGAATATTGTTGACAGAACCCTATCCTCTTAATGACGTCTAATCGATAAGTCGATCACTCGGACTCGTCCCTCAGTGGTTTTAAGGCCTGCTTTCTATTTGAGGATGCTGGTGTTTGGCTCGCAGATAGAGCTAATGGCTAAACACCTCTTCTGCCTGCTGTCTATTCTCTTATTGATCCCTGCGCTCTTCTCCCAAATCTCTGTTTGTCTTTACCCCGCCCCCCCTCGACCCAACCCAGTCCCCTCCCCCAAGAATATCCACGGCTGTGTCCTGTGTTTGCAGTAGTTGACTGCTATCTATTTATTCTTTTTATACTTGCAGGCCACGGTTGTGACATGTTTATGATTTGTTGTGTAACCTTCACCGACGCTGGAGACAAGCTTGCCCAAGGGCACAGTGCATATTGGCAGACTAGCAAGCTGCCAGAATCAAGTCTCCACTCCCTGTGAATCCAGTAGCAATGATCCAGCGCTACAGCTTTTTTTTTCCCTCCCCTTGGCCTGTTATGTGTTGTATTGAAAGCTCATGCACTAACCCTCTGTCCACCTTTCTTTTCCATTTCAATTTGCTTTTTGCTGTGTTTATTATCTTCTGAGCTTAAAGAAAAAGCTTGCGCAGATGAACACAGCTCTGTGGTGTCACCAGTGTTCTCTCCGCGCTCAGGTCTGGACTGTAGACCTGCATTGTTGTAACATGGTAACGTGTGAAGGTGCTAAACTAGTGATTTATGCCTCTTTATTTAGCAGCATGTCGTGAAAGAAAACTCAAATCATATACGAGCGTATAGATCTGTCTGTTTTTAACATCGGAGACAGATTTTCACTGCTTTCTGCCTCCAGCATGGGAAGTGTGCTATTGTAGCTAGTATGAGACGAGTCCCTCATTGTGACAGGAGAAGGAGCTGGAGAGTGGTGCTGGAGCTCGTGTGTCTCCGCCATCCCCCCTGTCCCGTGTGGCATAGACGAGAGAGAGATGGCAGAGAGATGGGGGAGGACGTGCGGTGCACCTCCTGCAGCCGAGCCTTTCCTCTGAATTAAACATAAAAGTGTTTAGTGTCCCAGCGCACACGCCTTGCTCGGTCATCCTTCACGGGTTATGTACTCTGGACGATTGACATAAAACGCACGGGCTGTTTAGCATGCTCATGTGTCTTTTCTTTTATTCTCCTTTCCTCATAAGTGTTTGATTAATCTCTGTAATTGCTCTCTGCCAAGAAAGGAACGATTCAGACTCTGATATTTGTATTTTTTTCCCCCCTCCTCTCTTTTAAAGCTTTGTTTGAGGTTTATTCCTTCTCCTTTAACCCAAAACACACCAATGCAAAATTCTCCCAGAACGCGTTCATGGAGAAAACGAACACGTCGCAAACTCCATAGGTCGAGCGAACATCTGCCAAACGGCTCGAGAAGAAAGCTTATTAAAATGTAATTTGACGGTAAGTGATTGGGAGGCTGATGAGATCAGGTTTCTGTGTTCCACAGCCCCGTGGCCTAGAAAAGCTACACCAAGTTAGTTAGTGCTATTTAATTTACATCGCTGTCGAGAAGGAAAACACAGAAACGCGCTCTCTTGTTTTATTCACGTTTACTCACCGGCTCGATAACGGCGCTCGCAGGGGCGGGGGCAAGAGGAAAAGATCACATCACGCTCCGCAAAGAGATTTCAGCGATGCAAAGCCAGTATCATGACGTATCGGTGCGCTTCTGGCAAAACAGCAGATTAGTAAAGTAAAAGATTGTGAGTCAAATGAGCTGCTTTGAAATGAAAACGAAGCGCTTCGAATCAGTTAATTAATTCTTTTTTTTTTAATTACAAGGAGATCACAAGATCAGCTCCAGCTTAGGAGGACGGAATTCAGCGAGCAGAATGTTTACCTTCAGCAGTCGTGTAAGGTACAAGGTCGCGGACTCGCCAGGAAAAAGCGGCAAAATGTTGCTGCTGCACTTTAATATTTAGTAAAAATGATCAGTGAAATATGTAAGGAATCATGGCTACACTCAAGCTGTAGCATTGTGTTTGGTCCTCTTTTATTTTCACACTTAATTAACACTTAATTACAATAATAAAACAAGACCTTTTATAGGTGCGTAAGTGTATTTGTTAAATCTAGCCAGGAGGCACAGCATGCCATAGCGGCTTCCTCTTTCATTTTCTCTTTTAAGCTTAAATGAAATAAAAGGTTGTTTAATTTCACATGGTAATAGTTACTTTTTATGTAATGTTCATGTATTCGTTTTTTTCTATCTGTATAGATAATCCCTTAACCTTTTTTTTTTTTTTAATTACAAATCAAAAACCCCTTTTTTGCGATCGAGAAAATTCCCTAGTTAAGGACGGGATTAGAGGTCCCGTCTGTGTTCAGTAATGATGTCACGACCTTCCTATTGGTGTGAACGGGTCACGTCCTTTTTGTCGAGCTGTGTCACACAATGCGCATGTGAGCAAAAGAACACAAACATGGGTCTGAGAGGTGGGACAAAGGCCAACGAGTGTGTGTGTGTGTGTGTGTGTGTGTGTGTGTGTGTGTGTGTTGGGGGGAGGTGGTGATGTGTACAGGGGGGTTCAAAGGCCCACATAGAGGAGCAGTGACCTGGTCAGACAGACAGGGGTTAAACTCTGAGCAGATATTAAAAGGCTGTGAAACCTACTCCACACTCAGATCTTGTTACACTGCACCAAAGAGCTGAAGAGTCTCCAACTGGTCTTCACTCTCCCACTCGAGGCAGTGTCTAAATAACCAGCCTGTCTCTGCAAGCTCCCTCAGTAGCGTACGGCTATATTAAATCTTGGATTTTTCCTCCCGTCCTATGCACCGTGTCGTGTCACTGTCGATCTGTTTAACTAAAACCATGCCATGTTTATGATTTTGAAAAAAATTATCCAGATATCCAGAGAAGATGGTTCTTGTCCTGTTTGCACTCTTGTGCAATTTGCTCTCATGCTACATGTGGGACATTGATAGAAGACTCATCCTCTGCCTGTAGTACCGCGATGGAACCAAAACACACTCTCGATGGTGTGCTTGAGCTCTGACATGCCAGATGAGATGAAAGTGAGATTTATCAAATATCCACTGCCTCGTCATGTAGTTGTTTCAGCTGTGAATTCATCTCGGGTTACAGTGCGGTGCAGTTAGCAGCAGCTCCTCTAGGTTGCTCTGCTACTGACCGCACACGAGCCATCTGATTGGTCAGTTCTGGAAGCTGTAGGTGTCAATCATTTTGGCCTCGCAGGCAGATGTTTGTGTTTCACTGTAGAGACATAATGCCTGTTGATCCCATGCCCTGCTTCTTAAGCGTTTTTGATATCTATTACTCATGTATCATATTTAAGCATATTTTTAGATGTCTTGATGTGATGTGAGCTACATGCCTGAACATAATTACTGTGTCTGAACAGCTGACGAGGACAGAAAAAAAAAAAGTCTTCCTGTAATTGAGTTTCTGCATGTAACAGTGCCTCTGATTTATGGGGCAAGCCTATCAATTTGCTTATTTTTATTGAGGTTCTTTGTTCTCTCTTTGTGGATGCATACATGTATATCTGCTTTGTGGCAGTAAGTCGGACCGCTGCCCTGCTCGTTTGTTAAAGGTTTGTTTAAAGAGGAGCGGTGCGATTCGTTCTCGTTGGGCCTATTTGCTCACTCCTTGTACATCCGTCATCATAGCACAATTTTTTTTCTGCAGATGGGAGGATCAGGTGTGCACACAGCTGCCTGCCTGTCATGAATACCCAGGCCTGTGTGAGCACAGAACCTTATTTTGCAAGATTTCTACACAAGCGGTCTTGAATGGCGAATGAAAAGGTGGTGAGAAACGTTTTCGACAGTGTGTGTGTGTTGGCTTTAAAAGAGCACTGTTCGGTGTGCAGCTGCTGTATGAAATGGGTTTGTAACTCAAAAGTGAGGCACAGTATAAATCCACGCCGCACGTCATTAAGCTCAGTCACGTAATTGCAATCCAGGGCAGAAAATTTCAGGGCCGCCCCCACAGCAGCGCACGGGTCACAGGCGTTATTTAACCGCGTCCCCGCATCCCATAAAATACAGGGTCGTGGTAAATACAGCAGCAGCAGGGCCTTGAGGAGACGGATCCTGCTGACAAATGCTACTTTTCCATCCATTTCAGCATGCAGCGATGTTCAAATTGTGGACAGATGATCACACACACACACACACACACACCTGATCCGTCTGCTGCTAGCTCAGGTTTCAGACTTGGGTGGAGTTCTCGGGGAGAGAAACTTAGTGGCTTTCATAGCATGTGGTATATTCTTACATTAAATGAATAATCTATTGTAATACATAAGAATAGGCGTATAACATACAATGTTCAGTCTTTTTTTATCATCCTGAATTGCTGCTTTTGAAAATAAACCCCGCTGTTGACCGGACTGCAGGTCACACCACCCAGATTCTGGGACAAACTCAAAGAAGGTGGATTGTTAGACACTGAAGCCTTGATGAATAACTGTTGTTTTTTCCCCCTGAATATCTGGACTGATGTTTCAGACCTGAACTCTGGTAATCAGTGGGATTATTTAATAATTTATTCGTACAGGCTGTGCAATGCTGTAACACTTGCTAAGAGTTTGTTTACAGTTTCTTCCTCTGTACTCCTGACTAGTTTTTTACGGTGGTGTTTCAGCTCCACCTGATCCTCAGGGGAAAAACTGCAGCTTTTGATTTTTGGTTTGTTTCAAATAAAATCAAATGAAACTGGATGAAGTGTTTTTCTACTCTGATTCAGACTGCTGGGTAAGAAATGAGTCTGTTTTTAGTCTCTGATATCGTTCTGCTTTGTACACCAGTGTGCTGTCGATCTGTTTTAAAGCATAAAAATAAGCTGACAGAAATTTGACTAGAAGTTTTTATTTAACAAAAAAAACTTTTTTAAAACAGGAATGGTGTTTACATATGAATCCCTGCACATCTTGCGTAATCTGGAGGCGGAATCAGTCCCAAAAACACAAGATCACAAGATTTATTTATTTATATAATTATTCCCTTTTTTTTTTTTGTCCCCCCTCTCCAAAAAAAGAAAACGACTTGCATTGGTAAAATTGCTCGGATTTTTCTACCAGTGAAGACACATGTAATGACCGTTTATGAGAGCTGTACTCATGCTTGACACGTGAATGGAAAGGCGCTCTGGCCGAACGCGTGGTTTTTATGACGTCACATGACATGTCTCTGCCCAAATCTGCAGAAATTTTTTAATTATAGTAGAGTTCTTAGAATGATCTTGCTTTAATTTTCCTAGTTTATTTCTGTGCAGTGAATGTCGACGCTACTGTTGCAGTGCTACGTTAAAAATCTTGCCGCGTTTTAATCTTGCTAACATTTTGACGGAGCTCCGACTCCTGCAGTCACACGTGTCGTCCCCCACGTGAGGGTTTATATTCATCACGTGGCTCGAAAGGAAAGTATCTCAACACTCCTCATGAAACTGCTCGAAAGGTCAGATTTATACGGGTGAGTTTCTCCTTTTTTTTATGTGGAGGATTTCCATGTAGGCAGAGGTCTTTAATGCAGTAGGTCTTTATTGCTTCTCTTTCTTGCAGAGTTCAGTTTAAGAATGTGTGAGATTACAATTTTTATTTATTTATTTGTTTTTGTAATTGTAATTAGCGTCTCCTCTTCTGTCTAATCTGCAGCCGTTGTTTTGAAACCGTCTTCGAGGGTCAGGCATTAATTACATAACATATCAGCATGGTGGTGTTTAAATATAAACCCCACATGTTTTTCCATGCTGTGTTATTGAGAGTATCGAGTATCAGCTGGAGTATTGTGCGATTTCAGTTAGACAGACTTTAGCGTACAGGATCTATGCTGCAATTATTTAGTCCCTCCCTCTTGTTTACCAGTGAAGCAGAACAAAAGTTTTGTGCTCGAGGCCTTGAGAAGTGTAAAAGTGTTGAAGTGCAGGAATCCGACTGGCGGTGCGAGGTCCAGGGCGACGTGTCGGAACGGGTCCATTCGGTATGTTTTTTTTTTTTATCTCCTCTCACAGGTGCTGCACTGATACAGAGAAAAGAAGCTCAAATGGCTTGTTTTGTGGGTGGTAACGCTAGCGAAAGCAAAGATGGGAGCGATCTGCTCCCTGCAGTTTGCAAAAATAGCTGGCCTTCGAGCTCGGTTATGAAAAGAAAACGAATGCCACGGTGAAAGTCTGGAAAGACGACAGCTGTACAGAAAGTCTGCCGCAATCCAGATTTTGATTTGTACCATTCCACTAGCAGCAATTAGCCATAATACAGCAATTAGAACATAATGGCATCTCGCACCGTCTTATTGCCCCTAGTTATTTCCTGCTGATCGCAAATCCAGAGAGCTATGTGAGAACTTGTAGTGAAACGATGCAAATATTAATTCTCGTCTTTTACCCCGGCTCTCGGACGAAATGCCAAGAGACTGCCGTATAATGGTACGGTCTGTCGTTTTTGCCCCTCAGCCTCAGGGGGTATTTACAAGCTGAATTATGGCGCTCTTACGGTCGTATACAGCCTCTGCTTCAGACTGGATCAGATCTTAAACTTCAACTCTTCGCGTTTCAGTTTTTGCCTCTGGCTCGTCATCATCTTTACTTCTCTGCGTCACATAAATCTCACAACTTTCCCTCTGAAGGTTGAAGCTCGCCGTCTGGATCGCTGGACTTCTGAGGCATAGTGAAGCATTATGCAGTCACCAGATTAAAAAAAACAAAACAGAGGCATGTCAGTCAAAGTGTCTCTCTCTGTGCAAGTAGGTGCTGCTTGAGCAGGATTATTGACAAAACATTCCAGACTCCGTAGCTAAGCTCGAGGTCAGGCGCAGTTACACACGACTAATTCTCACGTCTCAGATATGGATTCTATCTTCCATTACCTTCAACCAAACAAGCTGACGTTTATACGGTACATAGTGCTTATTTTGATGTTTCTATTTATTGTTTCCTTGCACCTCCGTCACTAGATTTAGAGGTCCAGAGCTCCAAGTCTCCTATCACTAAAAGCTCATCACACTGCCACCTCTCGAAGCCGTTTCAGAGATCGGATTTAAACGTGCCTCAAATGTGACTTTACACTGTTTTTTTTCCTCCAAGTGGATATTCTAGATAGTCGAGATCTACTCTCACACTCCTGAAGCATGAAACAAGACGTGTAAAGCATGTTGTGCAGTATAAAGTCTATAATGCTGGCTTTTCTTTATGTGGCATTGTGTTGTGGGTTTTTTTTAAGACCAGTTAAGAGAATTGTACTGTTTTTTTTTTTGCTTTTTTCCCCCCTGTGCTTTGGTTTAAGGTCTTGAATTCTAATTAGTGTCTCTCCTTTGTCTAATTTACAACAGTTCTGTTGGAATTGTCTTTAAGGGTCTGGCTTTAATTACAGGGTGTGTGTGTGAGTGTGTGAGGGAGAGAAGGGGGCCGGTGGGGTGGGGTGTGGGTTGTTGGCAGGGGGGCAAGGAGGATGGGGGTGTTGGGAGATGGTGGGGTGTTGCGAAAGCTTTACCACAAGACCTGTGGGTTGCAGTCGAGTTGAGCAACCTTGGCAATTAGGACATTCCAGGGCCCTGTTCAGCATGCCTCTGACAGAGCTCTTGTAGCTGGAGGAGGGAAAATGACCCCCCCCCCCTCCACTCCGTATTAAGGAAGCTGAACTGCTCGTGACCTGCTGAACTCCTCACTCTTTCTCATGCATCCGAAACAACAACTGTGTCTGCTACAAAGCAGGCTGAATGAAGCAGACAGGAGGGGAAAAAAAAGGCACACTTGCAGAGGCATAGCGAAACATTTCTGAAAGTGTTGTGTTCATATTTCTGAATTAAACCGAAATAAATGAAATTCCTTTAAGCGTAGGTGAGCAGAGTGGCGGGCTTTAAACGAAGCCAGTTTGTGCAGAAGGCTTCAGGCATGGTGTCCACTTTGAGGTGGAGTTTTATTTATTTTACAGCTGCTCCCACTTACAGGCCACAGAACAGACGGGTTTAAAGCCACTCTGAATCGGACAGGAGACGAACAAGAGATGTTGGGATGAGTGGAGAGTCAAAGCAGTGTGAGCTGCAGGGTGGAGGAGGTGTGCTTTAGAAATGGTCTCACAATGGTCTCTCGCGTTCCTCAACTGGTCTGCAGTAAGGGAACAGGCTAAGTTGAAGCACATGGCCGTCCGGGGATGTGTCCCCCACTCGGTGAGGAAATGCTGTCCAGATTTGCAGCTTTAGTGGGGGGGGGGTGTGTGAGAGAGTGAGACTGATAGAAAAAAAGGCTTAGAAATGCACTGCTGCCTTTTGTCAAATCACCTGGCCAGTCCCGTCCCCCTCCCTGTCCTGCTCTGTGTTGACTACTCATGCATTTATGTGCTACCTAATCATGATGAAAGGCAGCCCTGTATTCTCTCTTCTTTGGAGTAGAAGAGTTATATTTGTGTGTGTGAGAGAGAGAGAGTGTGTGTATATAGGTGTGTGTGAGAGATTTGGGCTGACCTCACTGCAAACCATGCTACCAAGATTAGATTTCCACTGACCATCTTTTCCTCTTTGTCCCCACCGTGGACCTGATCTACCCCATACCCCAACATTTAGATGAAACCCAAAAGGTTGGCTCTGCTCGCTCTGCCCAGCGGCTCCTCGGTGGAGCAGAACCTCTCCTCAGGCAGGTTAATAGCACACTAACCCCTGATACAAAGGCTTCATGTTGCTCCCGATGCCTTGTTGTTCCTCCTTCTCTTTACATGCTAATGGAGTGTTACATGTGCAGGAGAGAAAAAAAAACAAAAAACAAGCACATTGTGGAAAGTGACTGTGTGTGTGTGTGTGTGTGTGTGTGTGTGTGTGTGTGTGTGTGTGTGTGTGAAGGCTCCTCCCATGCCCAAGGCACTACTTGCAAAAACAGAGAGACTACATCATAGCACATGGGGGAAGGCCTCATTAATTTAGACAGCACTTCCTTCTCACACGTCATGGTCCAGTGAGTATAGACATGTAGAGATCTTAGATATAATTCACCCGGTTTATATGCACGGAATATTTTTTTCACTCAGATCTGAAGTGTTCATGTGATTTTCTTGTTTGTCGGGAGAAAGGTAGTCTCATCTTCCCCAGTATGTGGCCATGCAAGTGTTTCTGGGTTTTTTTTTAATCAATTTTTTAAAATCACAGACACGAAAGTTCTAGACGCACCGAGGATGAACTAAATGTCCTACATTTCTTCGACAAGCAGCAGCAGCAGCACACTTATTTAGATGTTGCCACTGTGAACATCTGGAATCTGTTGGAATGACGCTAAACATAACATGTAGGATGACTTATTATTATTCATGACATTTGTTTACAAGCAAGAGCCAATTTCTGCTTGTGGTCTCGGCGCTCCTCGGTCGGGCCCGTCCTCTTTGAAGCAGAATAAAGCGGCCCATGTTTGCGGCAGGACTGGGTTTGAGGTTGCGGCCGTGCCGAAATACAAAAGAAACCACAGCCCTTTAACATCACCCTCCTCTGGGTAATCATGTCCGTTTTGTCCGAGCTGCTTTTTGTCCTTGTAGGAATGCGATCGGTGCACAGCAAAACAAAACCCTGAGCTCATTGTCATGTGAGACGACCGCTCTGAAACCCTGTGTTTTGCTCCCCTCCCCTGCAGGTGATGCCTTCCCAGGTGCCTCTAGCTTCCTCGGCGGCTACATGAGCTCCCCGAACGCACACGCAGGGCCGAGCTCTCTTCCCTCCGACCCCTCCTTCAGAGCCCCCAGCAACCCTCCCAGCCTGCAGATGGCTCAGCTCTGGGCTTCACACTCTCATGAAGGTATGACTCAACTCTTTTTCTTTTTTTTTCCCCCCTCCTCGATACAACCACGTCTTAGCCTAGAGGAAAAACAGACGCCAAGTTGCTATTGTAAACAAAGCCCAAGCATATTGAGCTGAACGATTAGGTGCGATGGAAGATCGGCGGGCGAAGACGAAGAGCAGACTCTGCGCTAGGTGACGGACCGGAGACGATCACGGGAACCTCTTTACTTCTCAACATTTTGAGCGTGAGGTTAACCGACATGGACGAAAAGTGACGGAAAGTTTAAAGCCTAGCCGTCTGTACCGCCCGTGCTGATAAACATATTTGATAAAGTCCATTTGTTATTGTTGAAGTCTGGAGCAGAGGAAAATATCTTCTCACGCCCATCCAGCCGCTTCGTTTCACCGCTGTAGAGCCAAGACTAGATTGTGTGTGTTTTTCCATCGCAGTAAAAACAATCCATTATATCACAACACTCCTAAATATAGAAGAGTCGAAGCCTGGTGCAGTGCAGCACGGTTCCTCTTTTAGATACCTGGTGAAGGCAGTGAGCAGAAAAAACAACAGAGTTGAAGAGGAAAATGGAGAGATTAGGGCTGCAGTGTTTGTGTTGTTTGGGAACACGCTCTATAAATGTTGTCACACAGGTTTCCTCTCACTCGAATAAGCCACTTCCTCCTGCATGGAGCAAGTGTATGTGTGTGTGTGTGTGTGTGTGTGTGGAAAATGTTCAGAAAAATTATACGCAAGTGGAAAATACAAGTCTCAACTGAAAGCGTAAGAATCGAGTCAAAGTAACACTCCAAGTGTTCATGCTTAAATGCTTGAGTGTTTTAAAGATTTCTTGTTTTATTTTGACTTCCTCAGACTTTCCTACTTGAACTATCTACGTGACTCAGTTTGTAAAAAAAATATTAAAAAAATAAACAAATGCTCATGTTCGAGGCGTGCTCCATATTCAAAGCTTTCTCAGGATTTGCATGAAATCAAATGAAATCCAACCAGGTTTTTCCTGCCTTTTGGCTTCTTTCACATTTTTCTTTAACCATAACACCTCTACTACTCTCCATACATTAACAACATTTTAAACAGAAATGGGTTTTTTTGTTTTAGAAGTAAAAGGAAATAAATAAAAGTAGGTTGTGATCATGGTAGATGTTTAGATCATGTTAGAATCTGATCCTCTTTCAGTGTGCTGAGGGTGTGTATTAATACACTGCTGTTTTTTTTTTTTTTTTCATTCAGCAAATAAAAGCTAAACCTGACACGAACTTCATCTTTTAAAGCCAGGGTCATGTAGAATAGAGGATAAAAAGATGAAGAGTTAAATTCAGTAAGAGTTAAATGACTCTGAATGAGCAGTAGTCTCTATAAAATATGTAGAAGTATTTGATGATTTTTAAGGAATAAAATAAATACTGAACGAGTGAAAACAGTGCTATTTTTTTCATTCCCTAAGATACACTTGAACATTGTGTACAATAAAATGTTCTTTAAAAATATCAAGGCATGTCAGTTTTTATGGACACAACCGTTAATATGCTCTTAAGTCTGGTGCCGTCGTTAAAAAATGATTTAAGCTAACGACTTTTCCAGCGGTTCCACGCGGCCCCTATGCCTTTTTCCCGTCAGCGCGTAAACATTTTGACAGCGTCTTCGTCTCTAACACTTCATCACGTAAAACTTGATTCCTGACCAGCCCGTGACGGGCGCTTGGCAAGAAAACACGAGTGGAAAAAATAGCTGAAATGGAGTGAGTTTTCAGGCGTTCGGTAACATCGAGCCGTCTCCGACGCCACGTGTAAGCTGTGCGGGTGCCAGATTTTTATTTTTTTTTTCACGCTCTGTTGCATAATGTCGTGTGTGGATCACGTGTCGTTTTCTCACGTAAAGCTGTTTCATAAAGCTAAGATTCGTATTTAAGAAGCCGTCGTAGAGCCATGAAGATTAATGGGTTCTTCTTGTGCAAAGATAATTAGTTATGGTGTTCCATGCAAATTGCTGGAAAAGTGATTGTGTGTTTGATGGATGGTTGGGGGAGGGGTTATTTTAACTATAGATAATAAATGACGTTTAAAATAATGACAAGTATGCCCGAACATACAAACAGACTCGTACAATGCGAAAATTTATTGACAGTTTTTTTTCTATAAAGTTTTCGGCTTTCAGCAGCCGAGTGTAATTCCAGCTCTACATGACGGCTCACCTGAACAGCAAACCTGCGTAAGGGCATCATGTGAGCATGCGATGCGAGTGGATTATTAACGACGGTGCAGCCGTAGGCCTTTGTTTCAAGTCTCAGCAGAGAAAAGTGCAGATTGTTTTTCAAGCTTTGGCACTGATCATATTATGCCTGCTCCGCTCCGCTCTGCCTGCACAGAAATGTGATGAATAGCTGACATTGATGTGTACTCAGTCTCGGAGGCCTGTGAAAATATTTGAACATGCATGTTTATTCTGAAGGGCGCACCTGGCCCTTATTAATGGAGGGAAGTGGCAGCTGTGGAATTCTGCTATTTTTACATAGAACATGTGAAGCGATCCTGCCCCTTTACATGCATCCACCACAGCGCACGTGACTCGCTCAGATCGAGCTCTGAAGTTACAAACAAATCTCTGAGTTTCTAACAGCGCCTTGCTGAGCAACATAACACTCAATTGTAAAATAACGCATCTCCATGTATGTGTTGATGAGTTCGCAGAGCACACAGAGCCACAGCAGCCGGAAGCTCGCTCCTCCTCCTCGTTCCTGTGCAGAGATACTCTGCAAAGTAAAACTCCAAAGGTGCAACCTTTCATTGTGGAGCTGTCAAGCAATTAAAGGCGATAATATTAGTGCAGTCGTTTGCTGGCTGGTTTTTATCTGTGCTGCTGCACGTTTGGAGACAGGGTTACTATTCAGATAGCGTGATACTCACCTTTGGACCATGTGGGAGCGGGTGCAGCTCTGACATGACCTTTTAGTTTCTGTGTGCTGTTGCCCAAATTAGTTTTAAAACCTTTTCAGTGGGAGGGAATTTCAAATCCATCTATTTGAATGTAAACTTTTTTTTCTTTTTGGTCTTGCCAGATTGCTCCAAATTACACAACAGCAACCAAACAGGAGGGTCAAGCAAACACCTCTTCGACAAATAAAGCCCACCTCAGTGTAACTGGTGTTAATGTATAACACTCTGAGTAAAGCTCTATCTGCTCTCTCTAACATTCACATCCATCCCACCCAGCGAGCAAATCCTGGTTTGAAATCATAATCTCCCAACAATAGGCTGAAAATCTTTCCATTGCACCATAGTGACCTCTTTATTTGTATTTATTTAATTGGAGCTGGATTCCCCACTACACATCCTACTTAACTGTACTCACGTTTCTTTCACATGTCTTTAGCAAAGCATCTTGGTACCTGGGCTAATTTATTCCAGCGCTCCGGGAAACATCAATTTCCTGATCGTACCAGGCTAATCCTGTAATCTCTTGTCGAGAACTATGCCCTTTTCCCTCATCCTCCTCACATTTCTAGCGTTGAGGAGTTGGGATAACTGGCCACTCAGGGCACATTTTCTCTCTGCTTCGAGGCCGTAAGGCCTGCATTGTAGTGAAATTCGAACTGAACCTCAGGAAAGGACCACAGCAGCCCAAACTAATTATCCTGCACATATTGTTGAGACTGAGATTTGCTTACACTCACACGAGAGAAATGAAGATTAGATGTGCCCTAAATTGGAAGAGCCTCTCTCGCTCTCGCTCTCGCTCTCTCTCTCTCTCTCTCTCGCTCTCTCTCGCTTGCTTGCACTTCTCCCTCCCTTAGGCGGGTATATAGAGGAACACCAAAATAAACAGGATGCTTTACACTCTTGCCCTGTTGCTAAGGGTGGGCTATCTTTAATCCTCCCTTGGAATGGTGTCAGAATACCATCAACAGCATAACACTATCATGTCACCTGAAGCGGGCTATAAAAAGAGAGGAAGCCTTTGAACCTCTGGGACGAAGGTTACAGCTACAGGATAAAGTTGTTTTTTTTTTAAAACACAGACAAAAAACCCAGCTGTTCTGCAGTGTCTTAATCAGCACCTGGATTAATTTATTGAGTAATTTAGATCACTTATCCACGGCCATTCTGTTTCATCTTCTATGAAAGGCAGTAATGATGTTGGAACAGTCTCGGCGCTCGTTCTGGAAACAGCAGTTATTTATCAGGCTGCCTGAACGCCTCTGATTTGTCAGGACAGAGTTAGGAACAGGAATGTGTTTGCCTCGGGGTATACACCAAATCACATGAATCCTCAGCAGGCTTATTTGATGACAGATTCGGTTTTATTTCTAGGCCGCAGCTTTATTTCTTCTTCCACCGTGTGTTCATTACGCAAGCTACAAGTGAGAGTTCTGTTAATATAGCGTTAATGACCAAACCATGAAATGAAAGCCTGACTCCTGAGAGCGGCGTGTTGCTGCGGCGATTCGTTCAGTCAGGATATAGTCGCTCAGAAACGGTTCAGCTTTATTCCTAACGCAGACGTTTAACAAAACCTCTGCATCCATTTTCCTGTAAGTGTAAACATAAAGGTTTTCCTGCCATTCAATTCAGTAAATTCAGAGTGCTTATTTGTGAAGGCGTATGAAAGTCATGGAACAAGCAGCTCACACGTGGATCTTGGGAGCCACCGATTTAATCATTTTAAACCGCGCCTTACTCAGTACTCATTAAAGGTTTGAGGCTGCCAGAAGATTTCGCTCCATGACAAACCTCGTCAGCAGAACAGCCTCGAGTTTCCTTCCTTATGCTATTTGCCACCTTATAACGGCTCTTTCAGCCTTCTGGAAACACTCCTCAGAATTGGTTGACCCTTGACCTTCTCCATAGAAAACCTTCTATTGAGCACCTTATCTGTCTTTCTATACAGGACACCTATCCCATGGAGCCTTCTGACTGACGACACTTGGTTTAAATATCTCGATTCGGATCTTAAACCAATCCAGTGTATTTATAGAAGTCGTCAATGCAGACAAAAGGAAGTTTTTTTTATCTTTTACCTAAGTACATTTATAGACATTAGCAGTGTATATGTATTTGAATGGAAAGATGGATATTTTCTCTCCCCACAGCAATGGTGCAGAATGATTCTACATGTTTGAAAGCATTTGTTTGTTCAGGGGTACAGGAATGTTTCATTTGTGAGTGAGTGCATGACTCCAAAGGCAGAGTCATCATGGGTTTGGTGCGTGCCCAAGGCCAGGGTGTTTTAATGCCTCCTCCGCTTTGCCAAGTTTCTTTATAAACAGTGCAGCAGGTCATGGTGGTTCTCCTCTTCCTCTGCCTCAGGCCATTCTTCCCATCAGTAAACACCCACGTCACCCTCACTGCCATTCCATTCAGACTGTGGCCTTGCATTTCAGAGCTCAGATCCCTCCACCGGCCGTCCTTTTAGAATTCAGCTGTTACAGCCAAAAAAGGAGGCAGCCTCTCAGGTTATGCCACATTTGACAGAAGATTGACTCGAGCACGATGCCGCTCCCTCTTGCTCTGAGGAGCGGCAATTATTTTTATCTTTTAGATGTCGTTTTTGTCTTTAGTGTCAGTAGCATTGTTGTCTCTTCTAAAGAAAAGTTTAGAAGGAACAGACTAGGTCTTCATCCGGTTGTTCTTGTAGGAGTGTTTATTCATTTATTTTTATTCTTATTTTATTATAATCGTGTGTATGAAGCAAATATTTGAGAGTCTTTGCGTAATCCTTTGCGTGAAATTCCAGACATGTTCTTGTCTATGTAAATGCACTAGTCTCAGTGTATCCTTCCTGGTTATCAACTGTCAGAAGTGAGAAATATTTTCCTCCTGGCATTGTTGTTCATTATTCAGATTTATGAATCATCCAATGAGAGCAGCTGTCTGGAGTTTGAAGATACTTCATGAAAAGAGATTAAATCTTCAGTCACCTGTCTGCTTTTAAAAAGTAAAGAAAACGCAGCGGAAACAGTAACTTATTCTGGCAATTTTTTTTCCTAGACTCGCCTCCCAGTGAGTTATGAAAAAACTAATGGCATTCGTAAAATGTCACAGGAAACTGAAAAGTAATTCCTCAGCCTTCCTTTCAAAGTAGCTATAGTGTGCCTCTGTATAATGTCTCTTTCACTCTCTTCGTAGGTTTCCCCCACATTTCCAGCGGTCTGTACCCTGGCCCTTTTCTTCCCCTGGGTCATCTTGAGCATCCACAACTAGGCCAGCATTCACTTTTTGACTCACAAAAAGGTTTGTCCAAGTCAGAAATGGAAAACAGTTTATCTAACCTATTTAATCTAGACTAGTTTGACTCAGTAATGGTCTCACAGTAAGTCATTTATCTTTTCAGCCTTGAACAAATTGCAGAATAAGAAGTAGCAGTGTGTTATGAGTCTATCAGCTGCTATGCTTATTTGCTATATAACATTTTAGTGAGCTGAAATGAATGTCGGCATCCTATCAGATGTTAGTCATTTTGTTCAAATTTAATTCCACCAGCGTTATAAAATTTCTAATGACACATAGCCGAGACCAGTATCTATATGTAATTTGATTTCTGCAATAATCTTATGAACATAATTATACCCCATAAAATGTTGCTCAACTTGGCAGTTTTAAGACTGTAGGCTGTTTTAACCTATAGCTGTCTGAGTCACAGGCTGTCTCAATGACTTTCTCTATTTCTTTGCAGAGGGGTTTTACCTTCCAGGCTCAGTACACTCCCAGTCTGCCATGGCCCGGAGCCTTGTGGCCCATTTGCCCAGCCCCCTCTCCAGAGAGAAGACGCAAGAGCTCCACAGGAGCTCAAAAGACTCAGGTCGGGAACTGGGAAAAGAAAAGCCCTGCAAGAGCGAGCCAGGCCACTCGGTACAGCGCAGGGAGCGGGCTCGGGAAGAGTCGCGGCCTCACAGCGTAGTCGACCTGACCCAGGATGCTAAGCCTGAGGACGAGCGGCGAGTCTTTCAGCAGCATTCGCCTGCTGCTGATGTTAAACCCAAATACTTGCTCCAGCCCTCGCTCAGCAACTGCAGGACCAGCAGTGGCCCACCATCCAGATACCCAGGTTCGGAATCAGAAAGAAGGGAGCGTGTTGACGAAAATGACCCCACCACCACTCCTTCCTCTGGTGACAAGCCAAAACGGCTTGACTCCATGGCTACATCTCTAGGCACTTTGCACGTTACTTATGCCAGCCCCTCCTCTCTCCAGAGTAGTCCAGCATCCTTACCACCCAGGCTGGTGTCTTCTGGTGCTTACCCTCCCCCTCACCACATGCCCCCAAGCTTGTATCCACTCTGCTCTGCCACCAAAGAGCCAGCCAAGGAACACAGAGTGACCGCTCCTACTTATGTGCCTTCTGTCGAGGTTTATGACGAGCGGAAAGGGCCCATACAGATCGCCTCGCAAGCTCGAGACAATAAAACTGATAAGAGCAGGGACAGGGACATGAACAGAGCACCCCTGCAGGTGGGGAGTGAGAGGACAATTGCACCGTCTGTCAGGAGCGAGTCTCCTTGTCCTGGTGAGCTCAAGAGAGACTTTGTACGGGAAGAGGGATCTGTGATCAGGGCCAACAATTTGGCTGTAAAAAGGCCACCTGTTTTAGATTTGGGCACAATCAAATCCTGCCACAGCCCAAACACCAAGGACTTACCGAGCACCAAGCACACAGTCAAAATGGGGCTGGAGACAGAAAGCCGCATCCAAGAGCGTGAAATCGTTCAAAGGTCTGGACCCACGTTTTCTGGTCTGGAACCTTCTGCACTCCACTCTGCTGAGACCAAATGGAAGCCTTTTGAGATGGGCAACTATGCCGCTAGCCACATGGCCGCTTTGGCAGCTCAACACACACATGGTCCCAGAGGAGAGGAGGAGGGCAAGCGCATGTACCTGGATCGCAGAGGCAGCCCAGGGAGCCTCCAGGGCGAGGAACACAGTGAGGTATCTGCCATGCAGAGCCTTATCAAGTACAGTGGGAATTTCTCTGGCGAGGTCATGTCTAAGCATGGCGCGGATAGCCGCAACCCATTTGGGGGACTGGGCAACCTGAAGCTGGAGGCTTCTCAGCATGCGAGCGCTAAAGCTCAGCACCTGTCTGGAAAGCAGCTGAAGAGGGAGCCAGAGAGACCCGAAAGCACCAAATCTTTCAACCGGGACGGAAACTCCTCTCAGGGGGAGGCTGAGGTTCGGCACCCCCCAGTGGGCATCGCGGTAGCGGTGGCCCGACAGAGAGATAACGGCAGCAAGCTCGGCTCTGTGTCGGACCGAGATAGACCAATTCTGGCAGGAGGCATCAAAGGTAAATCACCGTTTTGAATTGATAACTAGTAAAGTTTAACTGCAAAATGCACTTCTGAAATTGACTCGCTGTAATGAATTAGTATTGGGTGATGTCTGTTTTCATGCGATGTCCTGTTTGTTTGGCCATGCCAGCAAGGTCATTTCGCTCTCAGCATGAAAGCAAAACATGCACTAGGGGTGGAGCTTGATGGGCTTTCATTCCTCAAGCCACTCAGCAGAGCGTCCATGCTAGAGATATTGCGCAGACGCTGGCCATGAGCTGCGCTATCGCTTTGGCACAGGGTGCTTCCTGCTAACGCATGGAGTGTGTTAAACCTTTCACTAAGACACCACCTGCCTGCTTGTATTAGAAATGTCATTTACAGGACTGAACTAAAAGCTGTAAACAGGCACTGAATTCTAATAAGACTAAGGTTTGTTGCTAAGCAATAGAATCGGCCGAGAGAGAGAGAGAGAGCATGCGAGCGAGGCAGATAGAGTGACTGAGAGAGTATGACATGGGGAGAGAGGCATTAATTTATGTCTTGTGTGTGCAAAGGGAGTGTAGTAATAACATTAGCCATCTTTCGCAGAGGAGATGTTTGAATTTACACAAGGGGTAAAAGAGCATTACTCGATTAATCTGCAGTGAATTCGATGCAAACTGATAGTATGTCCGACAGGCTTTTGGTAACCTTGGAAACAGGCTGAAACCTTTCCCCTGGAGCACGATGGAGAGCCATGGGCTCTCACATCTCAGGCTGAGGAATGTGGGCTTCTTCCAGCTAGTGTCAGTCATCACAAAGATCCCATACACTCGCACTGAATTATTTTCAGGGATGTCATGACTGCATTCATGCTCAAGTAAACAAGGATCTTCATGTCAATCTGCTAACATGAGGGGGGAAAACCCTCTTGTGGTTTAGTAGAGATTGGAAAGTGTTGTATGTCTTGTCCATGACAACCACTAATAATGAAATGTAATTTGAATTTGGCATGCAATTGCCCAGTCATGGTGCATCCCTTTGGATTCATCTAGTGCAACCTCAGTGTTTCCCCACACGTATGCGATACTCTGGCACAGCGCCCAGGTATATTGACCAGAGCCCAAGTAGATTTCATCTCATTATAAAAAAAAAAACACACACGCGCACACATTTTATTTATTAATCCTTTCCGAGAAATTGGCGCTTCTTGTTTCTAATTTGGTGGTGACCTAAAAGCTGCTGGGGTCAGTCAGAGGTGAGCTGGGAAAAGCAGAATGAAGGTAGAGGGAGGGGAGGGGCAGAGAGAGGGCGGTATCCTAAATTAATAAGAGGAGGGAACCGGATGAAGCTGGTAAACCATTCTCCATTTCAGGTTAATGCTTATTTGCTTTGCCAGCCAGTAACTTGGCGTTAAAATTGGACGGTCTGAGCTGAAGCCATCGTGAGTAAATTCACATTACTAAAGGAGCTCATTTTCTGCACATGACCATGATCAACCATTGCCAACAAAGTGGACTGCTGGTAGATATACAACACGGTTGCTTATTAAACAGTAACCTGATTTCATCTTCAGTGAGTTTCAGACTATTTCCCTCCGCTTGTTTGTACTATCGAGCACATAACACATCCAGTTCAGCATAGTAATAAACCACTCAAACGTAATAAATTCCAGATATTTTTAAACAGCAGAGCACATTCAAACCATCACGTGTTTCTCGTTGTCAGTGATGTGAGCGCTCTTATTGGCCTCGACAGACTGCGTATAATCATTTGCGCTCAAGAGGCTAGAGAGAACCTCTAGCACTTTCACTGAGAGAGAAGCGTTAAAAAATGATCTGAAGTTACAGCCTTGTGTCTCTCAGTGTTTTTCAAACATCTTATCAGTGTGAACAAACCTCTCATGTGACTGCACTGTTAAGAATTTGTTTCACACAGATCATTGCTTTGAGTTATCTAGATCAGTAATATGGCCAGGAATTCTTCGTCTCGGTACATTAACTTTGCATGCCGAAATAGATCTATGTAGAACTTTACAGTAGCCTATTAATTGTATGTGGGGAAGCTGATCTCAGGAAAACATCAAAGACGAATCTCGAGGCAGTTTCTCAGTTTGTGTGTTTGTTGACCCACACACACTCTTTATCCCAAGACTAGAGGAAAGGTAGCAAATAAGGTCATTTTGAAACACAAAGTGTGTAGATGGGTGAAGTGATGGTCAGATATGTCTTTGTCAAGAGCCAGAATGAGCTCATCAGTGCTGCTGGTTCAACCTCAGCTCACTCTGTGTCTACTCCCTTGTTGTGCTCCACAGGCCCAGGCCAAGAGGAAGAGGAACAAGGACAAGAGCGAACACATCATCACGATGGCCGGCTTCTGTCTGGACGTCTGGAACATGAGCAAGAGAAGGCGTTGAGGTAATGTGTGAAATTTTTATTTATTTATTTATTTATTTTTTAAAAGCATTCTGTACATTTTTAATACGATGAAGACCTGCTTGGAATATAGTGCAGCTTAAGGGGGTGTAACCACCTCTATGGATTTTATATTTGAGTTCTGTCAGTTTTAATCCTTATCCTGTTTTCTCAAGGACCTTTCTTAAACCTAGATAAAGATAAACATAATCTGATGACATTTGTGGTATTACGCCAAGACATTACAAATTGATAATTACATTGGCCTTTGGTCATTTGTTTTTGCTGAAGGACAGACTACTGCAGAGGTGACTGCAGTAGTAAAGATATTAGGTCCATGTGGTTTAAAAATAGCTTTTCTGGTCAGATTTTCTGCTGTTGAGTCTAAAGTAGTGGTGTTCTGTGGCCTTTGTTGTTTTCTTTTTGTTTCTGTTTATACTCTCTGGTTCTGCCCTTTTGAATTCATGACCCAGACATTTCCATCTGGGCTTTTTGACCCTGAGTGAGTAATGCATTGAAGGGAATTGTTTTGGCTTTCCTCTGAATGAGAGGAGGAAAATTGAGAGCAGGATGTCTGTACGTAAATATATAATATCATTGTGTTTATGGCTGTCGGTAGCTATGTGGTAAATGGCTGTGTGGATCAGATGGTCACCGGTTTTTGGAAGGGGAAACTCGATCTACTGACAGGCACGCTTGTACACACTGCATTATCATGTATTTCATTTTCAGCTCTCTGATCATGCTGAAATTTGGCCATATTATTGAACATGTGTAAAATGTTGCAGAATAAATAAATGTGATTGGACCGACCAGATTGACTTGCACTGTAAATTCGGTCTAGATGCTGTGTTCACACAAGGCTAGTGTTGCTAATTATACTGTACTGTAAAGGAAGTTCTAAAGATCATAAATTCACTGACTCTCCAAAGTTTGCATAGACAAAATAGGATACAGTTACAGTTCATACATGCATACAGATACCAGCTGTAAAAGCTCATAGGTTAGATCAATCCAGACTGGGGTTGCACAGGGTTTCTATATTGCAGCTTTTACTAATGCATGAGATGGATTTGCCAACAAATATGTTTTCTTTCTCAAAAATGAGTTTAGACTGAGGTACTTAATTAAAAACATGCAGGATTTTTATTGCACAGGTCTGTGAACATGTCGGCTCAGACCCGCTCCTTTGATTTCACATAAAGCTTTTTAAAATTGTTATTGGTCTCCCTCTCACGATAGCGGTCTTTAAACTGTAGATGGATTTATGGGTTGTATTTTTCTCAGGGAAAAATTTCTTTCAAGGTGTTGCAGTCATTTAGAGTGGCAGAAAATGCCGGCCTCCCCCACTGTGGAAATGTATACTTTTTTTTTTGAAGGAGCAGTCACAACACTGAGGTAGTGTCTTAGTCATAGCAAGAAGCATAGCTCTGAGTCAGCGCTGACTGTCCTGAGTGTGTTAAGAGCTTAATGGATATTTTGCACTCGAGATCACCTGACAAATGCACCATAAACATTTGTAGGGTTCTTACAGGGATTGTATTTCTGTAATGTTTGATGTCTTTCGGTTCATTTCCAGAGAGAACAAGAACTTGGCGGATTATCCTCAGCTGCATCCTCCCTTGGTGTCCGTGAGTAGTCTGAACCCGAACCTGATGGTGACTGGAGGTTCTGCCCTGACGGGGGCAGGCCGTTGGCCTGCTGACCCCACTTCCCATCTGACTTCCCACCCTTGGCTGCCTCGCCCTGGACCCTCATCTATGTGGCTGCCTGGTTCTCCATATGGTACGTGTTTACCAATAATCTCTATGCTTTCTTACATCTTGTGCAGTCGACAATTTCTGTGAGCTAAAGTTTCTCAACCTTTTTTTTATTGGTGACCCCATTTTAAGGGTTCAAAATTCTTAAAAAATGAAAATATGATCATGATAAATTTTGTTAATTCAGTGATGTGTCTGATGCCAGAGTGCACACGGGGGTTGTGACTTCAAGCTTGAGATCCCATCATGTGCCTGTATTTTTTTTATTATTATTTTTTTTTAAAGGATTGAGTATGTTGTGAACACTGTAAAACTGTAATGTTGGCATGTTTCCTCATGTTGATTTGGTTGATCTCTCCGTCTCTGCTGGCCTGCCAGGCAGCCCAGGCCCTTTTGTCTGGGCCAAGAGAAAACATTCTCAGAAACATGGCCAAATCCTACCAGCAATTTTCCAAAAATAACAGCAAACACCACATCCTCAGTGAAGCATGGTGCAAGTCACATTTCTGTCTAGACTTTACTGGAACAGCGCCAGTGTTCCTTAAGCAAGTGGCAGCAGTTGGATGGCAGTCTGTGCTAAAAACTCTGAGGTGATGTTAATGTGGGAATGGCGGCTCTCAAATGGCTAAGAACATTCATGATCCCTGCAGCCAGCCAGAGCAAATAAACCCCCATTGTGCAAGTAGCCTCCATAACCCAGCATTCTCTCTCTTGTGTGGTTTGTGTAGGACTTGGAGCACCCTCTCTTCACCAGCCCCTACCCCCAGGTTACCCCCCGACCTTACCTGGGTCTATCCCTCAAGCCTACCAGTTTGCCCGGGACCCACAGACTGGACAACTGGTTGTTATTCCCACTGAACACCTTCCACACTACAGTAGGTTCTCAATCTCCTTGTTGGTATTTGATCTGATGTTGGTCATCTCATACATACACACACAGAGTTTGGTGAAATATCAGATTTCTTGGTTATTGTGAAAAGTACAAGGCATTACAGGGACACCAGACTGGGTGTTATGTGTTATGTAGACACCATCGCACTCGAAGGTCTTCAGTGGGGTTGAGTCAGGGTTCAGTGCAGGACACAAGTTCTTCCACTCTCAAACCATGTCTTCCTGGTCAACTTTACTGACAACCAAGCTCAGGATACAATGTGTTGTAGATGTACATACTTTTCAGAAGTGTATTCTTGCACTGGAAGCACAGTGTAGTCTGTGCAGTGCTAATGTCTCCTGTTTTTTTCCTGCAGCGGCAGAGATGTTGGAGCGTGGCCCCCCACTGTGGCCAGCCGTGTACCCACCAGCAGGCAGCTCTCTGCAGCACGCCCACCAGCTGCAGCTCCTCTCGCACCAGCAGCTCGTACGCCAACAGGAGCTCTACATGATTCAGCAGCAGGCTGCCCAGGTCATGGAGCTACAGAGGAGTGCACAGTTTGTGGTAGGAAATAAATCGCTTTTGCCGAATCTCCCGACCATCTGCATGGGGTGGTATATACATTGCCAAGGAGATCCAAATCCTTATTTGGCATTTGTTTGTTTTTTAAGTGATTTGACAAGCATCCTGACTAAATTCTGTCTGTACAGGAGAGACTAAAAGAACAGCGGGCTGACATGGAGGACAAAGTGGAGAAGAGGGGTGGAGAAGGCACTAAAGCCAGCCTTTCAAGTGTACCTACATCTGTACTGCACTCACGCAAGCCCCCTCCACCTTCTCCAACCCCATCGACCTCCCACAAAAAGACTGTAACACCCCTAGCAGTCACACCACTGCCCTCACCAGTCACTTCCCTTAAGTCTGAAGACAGGCCCAAAGTGGAGAGCACACTTCCTCAGCAGTCTTATTCGCACCCATCTACCCCAGCCCCACAGCCGCTCAGCCCTGCCTCTGCCTTGTCACCTCCCCCTTCCCCTATCCACCCTAAACAAGAGTCTGTGGAGGTGCCCGACAAAGAGGAACTTGACCTGCGTAAACAAATGTCTGCTTCTTTCCCGTCTATATATCCTGGTATGTACACAGTAATTTTAATGTGCCGTTTTACTTAAGTACCTAATTTATCACCTTTGTCAGTTTTGTGGGTGCCCATGGTGGTTTAGTGGAATTTTTTATATATATATATATATATATATATATATATATATATATATATATATATATATATATATATATATATATATATATAT
Source organism: Hemibagrus wyckioides (assembly GCF_019097595.1). Taxonomy (NCBI): domain Eukaryota; kingdom Metazoa; phylum Chordata; class Actinopteri; order Siluriformes; family Bagridae; genus Hemibagrus; species Hemibagrus wyckioides. The sequence goes on along the minus strand of NC_080733.1, from coordinate 5,143,884 downwards.
ATATATATATAGAAGCATATAAAACCATGTTGGTAAGAATTCGCCTTTAAAGCGAAAGATGAGAGCTGTGGGCAGTTCAGGTTGGCTCTTTATCTCATCTGTGGAAATTTTTGGCTTGTGGGGGTTTTGCTTTGTTTTTTTTTTTTTGTTTTTTTTAAACATTTGTTTCTGGGTGGGGATTGAGAATCCAGCCTGGATGGCAGTCAAAGGCAGAGTGCCATTCTTCATGTCAGTATGTGCAGCCTTGAGGGGTCTTAATGAGTAGGCTGCAGATATCCTTACATATGGGATTACCAGCTGCCACTCCACTCAGATGGAGACTTCTTTGCGAGAGCAGCACTTTTGTGTCTATTTTCCCTGGTGTTTCCTCTTTAAAATGCTTTGTACATGGAATGAATATATTTATGCAGTCTCTGCAGTGTGAATGTATAAGCATGCATGCATGTATTAGACCTTGGGGGTGGGGGCGTTGACACAAGGGCTTTTGGAATGCTTGTACTGGGACCATTTGGCTCATGAAACTTTCATAAAGCTGGTAGAGCGTATGGGATGATTAATCATTTTGTCACTCTGTCATGGTGAACTGAGGCCCTCTGCTCCTTGCATAAGAACTTTAAGTCTCTCAGACTGCTCTCTCCTTTTTGTTTTGTATTGGCAGAAATTCCTCCAGGCTACCCCTACCAATCGATAACGGCGTCATTCGGCAGCCATTACCCCTACCTTCTTCAGCCAGCCACAGCTGCTGATGCAGAAGGCCTGGCTCCAGCTGTGCCTCTGCAGGCCGAAGGCTCAAAGCGCTTAGCCTGCCCAGCCAGTGTAAAACCCAGCCACATGTGTTCCCCGGTGGTGGCAGAAGCTCTGCAGGCATCCAGAGAGCCCAAGCGAGTAGAGGAGAGTGTTGTGCCATTCAAAGAGGAGCCAGACCTTGAGAACAGCAAGGAAGTTCTGGGCCAGAATGTAATCACACAGTCTATCCACTCTGCTGCTCCGATTTCCAGCCAGGACTCGTGTACTCCTGTCGAAGCAGACGCCTGCTCTGGAGCGGCAGCCTCACCACTGCCTGTGGAAAACCAAGAAGAACAAGATGATAGGCCAGATCTCTTCTCCTCTTCTCAACAAGAGTTGTACCAAAGAGCAGGATCAGACTTGGATAGAAGCCCTGCAGCAGACATTTCAAAAAGTTCTCTCAACTTGCCAGAGGTGGCCTACACATCCTCCACAGATTACACTGACATGCAACCCATAGACTGCAGCATTCGTTCCTCAGACTCACCCTCAGTTCACACAGAGAGACTCATTGCAGAACCCAAATCCAAAGAACCCTCACTTGACGCTCCAGACCTGGAATCCACACATAATGACATACCGCATCCGTGCCCCTCTCCTCCTGTGCTCCTGCCTGCCCCGGTGGCAGTAACTATCCAGTCTGAGGACCCTATGGCAGGCATGCTGGCACTCCTCACAGCCAGTGAGCTACCCCAATCTGGAGCCCTTACCACCATGGCTGAGCTGCCCCCTGCCGGCATGGTGCAGTGCCCAGGAATCAGTCTTTTGGCGTCCACTGCAGTCGAGGGCATGGCCCTGCTTAGCCAAATGGCTGAGCTCGAGATGCAGAGGCACCAGAGAGATTCCATGCAGGGTAAGACTCGAAACAGCGAAAATACAAAATAATGGTTTGTAATTTACCTTGCACTAGAAGCACTGATGGGTTGGACGGGAAGAGAGGGGGGGCGACATGGTTCTGTTCACCTTGAAGTTGCAGTGTGCAAATGTGTGGAGCACAGCAGGAAGGCTTTCAGCTTCAGTGAATGAGCAAAACACTCACTAGAGCAGAGGTTTATAACCTTTCACAACTTACGGCCCACATGGCTGACCACAAAAGGTCTTGCAACCCACGACAGGTCAGAAATGGCCTGAGCGTTAAAAATCCATCTGTTGTAGCACAATATGGGCATTGGCAATCAGTGAAAGTAGGCTTATACAACCATGTCTGCCGATGCAGCTTTACAAAGACGTCACATCGATTAGGGAAAGAGCTCTACTAGGAATAGATCTTCCATCTGACTCGTATTTATTGTGTCCATATTGCTAAACAATACACAGCTTGTAGACCAATCAGACTTAAATCTTTTTCTAAATACGTATTCACTAGTTATCAGCAATTAGAAAATTAGCCAATTGTAATAACAGCGTTTTAAATCTGGCCGAATCATTTGTAATGATTATTTTAAAGAAAAGTGTCAGCCTCATTGAGTTTTACAGGGGCGTAGCTTCTTAACGTTTGTTAACCTCTGTAAATGCGCCTCGCATCACGGCTGAAAATTAGTCATGCTCCTCTATATCACCTCAAATTTATTTAGGCATCTTCACACATGACGCCCACGTTCAGGACCTGAGGAGTATCTATTCTGTTTGGACTTGAAGCAATGAATGTTTGTATTGATTTGTTTTTGTATGCGCAGGCATAATGCACTGTGGATTAGAGAGTCTCCTCGAGGCTGGGAGGCAAGTCCTCCTGGAGGCCATCGAGTGCCAGCCTCAAGTCAGCATCCGCCTCCCCAGAGAGCTCAACCCCAACAAGAAATACAGCTGGAGACAGAAGAAAGACGAACCTGTATGCATTCCTTTCTCTCGATTCTTCCTTCAGGCTCATCAGGCTTTCTTTATTCATGTTTAGGGACTTAGCCTCTCTGTTGTCTCAAAGACATCATCAGAGAGTGGCATTTCATAGAAATATCCTGTCTGGGTTTTTTTGTGCGTGTGTGTTGAATGTCAAATACATGATTTTTGGTTAAAAGTATTTAATGGACACAAGTTATTTCATTTGAGTAAATAATATGATATTTGCTATGTATGATAAAATAAGGCCACTGCTTCTGATGCCCTCTGTGTATTGCTGAGCTCATTCCAGGTTTTTTTCAGTGTTATAGTAGCAGAGTGGAATCAAGCTAAGCTCTGGGTCGAGTCATAGATTGTGATTTTTAAAAAAAAAATTTTTTATCTCTTTTGTAGATGTTCTCCAAGTCCTCTCTGGAGAGTATGGATGCAATGGAGGTGGACTATCGTGTGAGACTGGCTGAGCTGCAGCGGTGTTATAAAGACAAGCAGAGAGAGCTGATCAGGCTACAAAAACGGAGAGACAAAGTGTAAGCCTTCGAGTTAAACCTCATGGCTAGCATATTGTTCAGCATGTATTAACCCTGGTTATATTCTTTTAGCTCCGTCGCTACTACAGAAGCAACAATTTATTGATTATTAGTATCAGGTTATAAAGAGCGAGCATGATCATATGGTCATGTTGTTATTTCAGAGAGAAGCAACAGTTGCAGCTCCAGCAGCAGCAAGAGGAAAGGAGCAGGAACCTGGCCAGGAGAGGCCCCGGTCGGCCCCGGAAGCGCAAACATGGCCTGTGTGCTCTGTCTCCGCCTTCAGGCAAGCTGGATGCGAAGTGTGGAAAGTAAGTGTTCATGGGCCTAAGCAGAGACAGAGTCAGGATGCGTCACTGAGCCATCGAGTTGAACGCTATGCTGTTTTCCAGGCTGGCCCAGAGCTCACAGTACTCAGAGGACTCGGAGAGTGGGGAAGTGCTGAGGAAGCGCTTCCGTAGCTCCACCCGGGAGGAGGAAGATGATGAGGACACAGATGCTGGGATTTTAAAATCAAAGAAGAGACGCAAGAGCTGGAACGAGCAAGAAGCATCTTCCAGTTACTCTCACGAGGTGTGTACTTGCACCCTGGCATTGCCAAGACTCAGCATCTTCATATATGTTTACATGAACTATTTTTAGGTGTACCTTTCTAATGAAGTGCTCTGCTTTCTAACAGGTTCCTAAAACAGGCAGTAAAAAGAGCCAAGTAAGCGAGCAAGAGCAGTTGGCTTCAAAGCTGGACAAAGCCTTGTCTCTCACTAAGCTCGGTAAATCGAACAAGGCCTCGTGTAAGTTTGTGGACGGTTCTTCTGCAAAGTCCAGAACTCCCTCTGGGAGCAGGCTGTCTATGCTCCCGGACATAAGTGCGAAAAACAAGATGGCAAAATCCAAGCTGTCCAAAGATCTGGGTTTCTTTCACAAATCCTCCAAAGGTGGTAAAAACAAAATGTCCAGCAAATTAAAGCCTTCCGACTCATGCCTTAAGGGAAAAAGCCAGAGGAAAGCTTCCAACTCTCCAGTGAGGTCAGAGATCAGCAGCTACTCCAACAGTGAGTGATGTTCCTGCGTGTATTTATTTTAAACCTGTATTGCTTGTATTTCTGTAGATTGTGGATAATAATACTGGTTGATTTGAACAGGTGTGTTTTAATTGTATAGTTTTCTTAGTGCTTGTACCTGTTTCCTTTTTTGGGGGGTTGTAATGTTTGCACAGAGTTTAAGCACTAAGAGCTATTGATATGCTTGTAACACAGACACCGATTCAGAAGAGGACTCCATGAAGGATGGCTGGCCACCTCATGCCATGCTGGGTAGATCAGGACCCTGTGCACAGATCCCAGGCCAATACAGCACTCCGTCTAAGAAGAAGCGTCCGCCGTCCAAGAAAACCTCTGCATCCTCCTCCTCCTCCTCGTGTCTCAAGACGAAACAGGGGGTGAAAGAAAGAAAACAGAAGCACTTTGCTTTATTACTGCAAGAGGCAGGAGTCAGCTCCTCTGAGGACTCATTTGACCAAGGTTACTAAAAAAAACCTTTGCTATGCACACAATTGCCTTCATGCCTCATGAGCCTCCTGTTCATGCCATGGCTATCAGTGTAAATTTTCTAAGAAGCCATAAATACAATAGTCATGATAGTTTGCTACCTCATCTCTTGCTTGTATGCTTGTGTATATAATATTGTCGACTCTTTTTGGAGTCCTTTTTATTTTTTTTTTTACAAAATCGTTGCCTTTTTATGACTTTGTCTTGCCTTTTGAGGCATCTGTAGCATTGTGCATTAAAACTTGTGTGGCTGTGTGGAAAATGTCTCATAATTGTATTGCAGTTTGGTACCCAAGCTTTATTAAACATGTTGGTTTTTAATTTTTACTCAATGTCTGTCTCTCGCTACATCTAGAACATTTAGATTGCAATATGCTTATTCATTCCTAGTGTCCTGTTCTTCAAATATCCCTTTTCCTAGTCATTGCTCAAACCGGGGGTGGGGGGGGGGATGTCTGAAGATTAAATTTTGCACTAAAAAAAAAAACGTGCAGGGGTGGGCAAATATTTCTACTTCATCGAAAATCCCCTCAAATTATTGAACAAATCTTTGCCGAGTGAAATTTAATTATTTATTTTTTATTTTTTTATTATTATTTTTATTATTACTTTTGAAATTTTTTAAATAATTATTATTATTATTTATTTTATTTATTTATTAATTTATTTTTTTCCACTTTTCCTGGCTAAATCCCCATGGGCAGTTCTATACATTTGTATGCCCTTTCTTAATTTTTCCCCCTACATTTTTCTGTACTCATTGAAAAGTATACTCATTTATTGACAAACCTATTTGTTGTCTGCATGTTCATGATGGGGATATTTGGAAAACGGGGTGCTTTCTGTTATTTTTATTATTTATTTATTTATTTATTAATTTATTTTTACTAAAAATGAATAACCTAGCCTCTGTAGACTGCTGGCTCTCTCCCTGCAGCTGCTTGGCCATCCCTCCACCTCTGACCCCCTTCTCCTCCCCATGATGCTTTTGAATGTCTTTCGGTCTGTGCGTTTGCTTGTCCTGCTGCAACCAAAAAAAAAAAAAAAGCGAAGCCAAGCACTTGGCTTGGAGTAGGGCAGCCAGCTGTGCAACGTGAGGTCACTATCCATGTCACCTGAGCCATGGGCAATGTTCTGTAAGTAGGACACCACCCTCTTTTTGCTGTGACTTCTCGATTAATAGTTTCTACTAATTTGTGCTTGCTTATGTTGCATTTAAACAATACAATTTTTATTTTCCTTTAAATGAGGTCAGGTCAATAAAAGAAACATGTTTTAACACATTCTCACACATTTACCTTTCGATTGTGTGCCCAGAAGCCATGGTTATGCCTGTAGTGCTTTTAGATGAAGTTATAAACCTGGTGGCTTAGCTGTGTGTTAGTTTATTGCTCTTGGTATTTATTTGTTTCCTTTAGTTGGTTGATGCTCTACATCTGCAGTCTATGGTTGATTGATTGCTTAAAAAAGTGGGTTAATGCACCACGCCTGCTACACTATTGGAACAGTGGAGCGCAGCATGTGCTGTTGATGTTTCTAGATAACACTGTGGAGATTACTGTGCATATAAAAGTACACACTTTTTTTTTTTTTTTTAACTCTTTCTTACTGTATGTAAGGTTACAGAGGCCAGGCTAAGGCTGCGTTTTACTCTCTTCTTAGCGCTCTATCTGTTGTGTAGTAGTGTATATCTCAGGGCTGAGAGAGAGAGAGAAGGGGGATATAACCATGGCTTAGGCGGCTAACAGCCCAGACTCCTCTCTGCCCCAAACAAGTGAGGCTCACAGCAACTACAGAGCCCCAGGAGCCATGGAGGTCTGTCCTCACAGAGCCTGCTTTATGTGCCCAGCCTGCTTCTTGCCCATGCATATCCTCTGCTTGCCTTTGCTGTGTTACATGTTTCAGCCCTTACTGTCAGACCTGTCCTGTCTTTCTAACCCTGTATTTATTTATTTTTTCTTATCTTCGTCCACATTATAACAAGTTAAAAGCTTCTTGTTTGTCTGCTCTAAAACTCATACGCTTTCCCTCACATGTTTAACAAGCTCACCTCTGTTGTCCGCAAGCCTAACCACTCTGGAGCATTATTACGTGCATCTTGTGTCCATCTCCGTCTTCTAATACGTCCGTTTCCCTCCTGAGCGGAGGCGGGGTCAGCTAAAGTGGGTACCTACTGTCTTACAGTTAGTCCTTTACTGACAAGTTTCTCCCCCTTGAACGGTTTAGACAAGCTCCACGCTGAAAGGCTCGTGAATAATTGATGACTTTCTTAGTCAGTCTTTCTGCCGTAACCCACATCTAGCTTTTATACAGTGCTTTTAGGCTGCTCTTATTTCCAGTTTCCAGTGACAGAGCCCATTCAGCAGAATAGCCAAGGCTGTTTTGTGAGCGGCTGAAGGTTTTTTTTTTTTTTTTTTTTCTGTAATGTCTGTCCGTTTTAGAGAAGGCTAGTGTCCACGCTGAAGTTAATCCTGTTATGCAGCTGTCTGAGTGTGAAAGCTGTTTGCGTGATGCTGCTCACTCGGACTGATAGATCACTACTTCGTGAAGCCACGCTTTGTCATTCACCAGTAATCTGCCGTAGTGGGTGGGCGTTTCTATGTTTTCAGGGAAAATATATCAAAGGGAGGTCATTGGTTGTGGTTAATGTGGCTGATGAGAAATGCGGTATCCATAGCAATAAATTACAAGATGTCCTGTGTGACAGACAGAAGCAGAAACAAATGGTACTGGTTTGGCATTCACAGGAATGCACATCTCTTTAATGGTTTTATAGCCAGTCAGAGAAAATGTGTTTTAAGACCATCCTTTTGAATTTTGGATGAAATAAGGTCGCACGGTCCGACAGGAATGATGTTTTCCATGCAGGCTGTTTTACTGAATACTGATGGATTGTAAGCTTTCTTAGTTTGTCATACTGGTGTAATTGCTCTTTAACACTTCTCCTTTCATTGTAAACAGAGTACTTTACTGAAAGGGATGATTACGAGGATGAGGACGATGAAGAGGACTATGACCATGACCTGGATGAGATTAATGGCATGTGCTCTTCCTCGCTAGAGGAAAGTGGGTTGGGTCTGCTTGCTCGCTTTGCTGCTAGCGCCATCCCTAGCCCGGTTACCTCAGGCCCCATGTCCCTCATTCAGCTGGAGGCCAAGCAGAAAGCCAAGAAAAAAGAGGAGAGGCAGAATCTGCTAGGTGAGCATGTCATTTTATACACGGCTCAAAGACTTTGTTTTTCTAGAGCGTTTCCTATTTTTAATCTCAAATCAATATTTCTACAGCTGTTTGTAAATAAAAAAAAGTGTCCTGTCTGGTTGCACAGAGACCCCTGAATTCTTTTAAACTTATACTAGTTGATTATAATCTGACTGAAGAATCTATTAAGGATTTTATTTAGGAATCAGATTGAAATTAGCTTAGATATTTTTTATTTATTGTTTTTTTTTATATATATATATATAAAAAAAACAATAAATAAAAAATATCTAAGCTAATTTCAATCTGATTCCTAAATAAAATCCTTAATAGATTCTTCAGTCAGATATATATATATATATATATATATATTTTAAATATATAATGTGTGTGTGTTAAATAAAAAAGTGCAATACAGCTAAAGTAACACGTTTAAATGGCTCTCTGACCCGTCTTTGGTTAAATGATGCTAAGAGGCAGTCTAGCCTTCAGTGACCAGCCATAAATTCACATCTTCTACAGCGTTTATACTCAAGAGAAAGCGAAGGCATAGAAGCCTCTTGAGGCCAAAAACATTAATGGCCAAGTCCATTCCTCATATAATACAAAACATATGAGAAGAATTCAGTTTAGCATGGTTTATGAGCCTTAAAAGAGGAATGTATTTCATATTTCCAACCAAAATGTTGCTCCAACACAAAAGCATATTTTTGCCTTCTGTTTAGTGAGAATATTTGAAAGATGTTTTGTTCAGATTTTTCCACAGCTAACATGCTGAACTAATGTCAGCTTCTTATTAAACTGAAAGTTTCGCACATTTTTGGTTGTCATGGTAACATCAACCTAAAATGCAAGATACAAGTGTATTAGACGGAACATTGGGACTATACGATTATCTTCTAGTGTGCTGGTTTATTCAAGGTCATAGAGCACAATGGTTTGATGATTCATTTTATTTCTCGTACAGGTACCGAGTTTGAATTCACAGACTCTGAGAGCGACATCAAGATCCGGAAGTTCCCGTCTCTGCTGCATGGTAAGAGATCAGCACCCGAGCTCCCTCTGCTACCCCCAGCCAGTGTGCTGAGTGAGGACTCCAGCCCCGGCAAGCGCGGCCGCAAGCCCAAAGCCCAAGCCGAGATCAACTTGAGCTTCTCTGCTGAAGGCAGTGATGAAGAACGCTGGATCCGCCGCCGGAGTGAGCGTATTTTCCTCCACGATGCCGCCCAGGCTAAACCCATCTCTCCATCCAAACCAGCAGTGCCCAAACCGGCTCGTGTCTCCAGAACACCTCTGCATGGCTCCAAGGACATCCCGAAAACCAAGGAGGCAAAAGTACTGGGAAAGGTGGGTGCTGGTTTATTGCTGCACACTGAGCTCTGCATGCTAACCTAACAGCAGGATGTCTGCTCCATTTGTAGGACAAGAAAACCTCCTGCTGCTACTGTCTTGTTATTGGACACAAAAGGACGACCGAAACTTGCCAGGCTACAATTACCAGCCATCGTTATTCCTCCCTCGATATCCTCCCTCGCCCTTTTAATAGTGCTCTGAGCAGAATAGCCTATTAACACTGATTCCTCAGTAGGATGCGATGCTGTGTGTCCTGTCGTGGGTTTGCATCTGGCAGTTACCTCTGTGTACGTTTTCTGAAAGCTTCTGATGTGTGTGTTGTAGAAGAAGAGGTTGAAAGAGCTCCCCCTGCGTCTGCCTCCGCTCTCCAGCACTCCTTCAGAGAGCAGCGCGCCGCTTTCAGTTGGCCCTGGGCGCAAGAGCAAGATTAAACCCAAACCTAGAGAGGTGAGCGTCACCTGAGTGCATAGATAATAAGATGGTAATGATGATGATAAACGCACCACCTTTTGCCCTCCCAGTTGTCCCCTACAACCACCACCACCACCACCACCATTGACATTAAACTCGGAAATTGTTTAATGCCACTGCCTTTGATGTGTTGGCTCATAAAGTATATGACTCATGCAGCATTAGGCAGGTTTTTTTTATTTATTTATTTTTTTACAGTGCAAAGACGAGGCCAAATGATAAATATTTGAAGGGATCGGCCATTTTGTGCTGCGCTTGTTGTTGATGGGGTGGGTGTAGAGAGCAAGACAAGGGTTGGACCAGGGAGAGAGGGATTTGAACAATTTTACCTGGCAGACTGCAGTCTCCTCCTGTGGCCTGCTGGGAAATGGCTTGTATTTGAATGAGCCTGGCCAGGCGTGACCTGCTGTTCAGGCCTGCTCTGAATATCCACTGCAAGGAAAATGACAGAGAGAACAACAAGCCTAATTACTGAAGGATGTCTCCCTCCATCCATTTTACTCTCCCAGTGCCTTGTTCATCTATTTATTTCTATTCATTTTTTCCTGTTTTCTGTAAGACACAAATGCAGAGTGTGTTTTTGTACTTGACCACTTGAGATTTTTTTTTGCTAGCTGTTTAAATGAAGCTTTATTGCAGAATGCAGAGATGCTGGCTCTCCTCTGGGTGTTCAGGCTTTTTAAAATTGAGAATTGAGCATCATGCCCTCATCTAAATGGGCTTCTCTGAATCAATTCTCACCTCACAAGTGGGGTTTCAGTGCTGGAATTAAACGAACAATGGCTGGTGTGAATTGTCTTATGGACTGTGCATGTGTGTGTCTTTGTGTGTGTGCAGGTCCGAGGAAAAGGTGGCGCTGTCAGTAAACTGATGGAGAGCATGGCTGCTGATGAAGACTTTGAACCTAATCAGGACAGCAGCTTCTCAGAGGACGAGAACCCACGTATGAGCACTGAAAGACCCTGTACCCCTGGTGAGCACACACACACACACACACACACACACACTGTTCATATCTAACAAATTAACCTCCATCTCGGGTCACTGGATCAGCGTTCTGCACCAAATACGCGTTTGTATTTAGGATTAAGATCTCAGACTAAATTTAGAGGTGGTCTGTAATGCCTGTGGCTTCATTGACAGTGTGAACAGTTGTTCAGTAGTGTATCCCTGACATACGTTATTACACTGCATACATTATGTTCATTAAGCCTGTATTTAAGTGTTCAACGTCTTACATCTGCGCTCCTTCTTCCATTCTTAGCATAGGCTCTGCTCATTGCTAGATAAACGTAGTCTATTTGTGTCACTGAACTGGGCTTCTCTTTCATTCCTTTATCTAGTCTCTTTTTTTTTATTTATAGCAGTAGTATATAATAATAATGAGACACTTAATATGTTTTTAATATACTAATAATTCATTAAGAAATATGGTGTATGTTTGAATACTAGGATTGATTTGGGGTAATAATAATGAGTTTGATTGATCGAGTCTGGCTTTCTAGGCTTTAAAGCTTGGCAGAACCTTCACCTTCAGTCATCAGCTGACAGAGAATCATTCTTGTATATTTGGATAGTATTTGCTATGCAAAAGCAGTCAAGCGCAAATGGTTGAAAAGTATGTCACAGGACATGATCTCCAATCAAACTGCTGAGATCCGGCACAGGGATGATGTTTATGTATATTTAGAGAAGCAGATTTTTTTTTAATTATCCGTAATCTGATAGTTTTCTCAGCCCTCTCTTTTCATTTCTGATTTGTTTACCTCACGTGAGTTTATTCTCCTCTCATTTAGACGAGAAAAGTTGCCACACAGCACGCATGCACGTTTTTATCAATCGCTCCGAGCCGACAATTATCTAATTAACAAATGACATCCAGCATAATGTTAACACTTTGTACAAGTGTGTATCTGGGATTTTTTTTTTTTTTTTTTTGCTTTTGGCAGCTACTAACGAAATGTAATGAAAACAGCAGTCGCTAGACACACATTCCAGACGTGAGAATATCAAGAGTGAACAGATCTCGGTCTCCGCTGTCCACTTACGATGGGGTCATGCGAGATGGATGTTCACGCCGAGTCTGTACAGAGCTCTTTGCCTTAAACGCTCTCTCGGCTTGAGATCTTTTCATCGCCGTGCCTCCTCTGTTTAATTGCCTTTCATGACTGTTCTTTCTCTCGATGGCACACGCTGTTAAAAAGCAGACGGCTTTGAGTGACGGGAGGCAGGAGTCATTTCACGCCCTCGCTTGTTTTAATCCAGCATTAAAATTGTGACAATTGACTCGGCTGGATCGCATTTGTGGCGTATCGTTCATGGTAATGTGCATCGGTGAATGTTATTGCACCTGGACTTTACCTCATGGACAGCACTCGGGTGGGAAGGGACCATTTGGTGCAGCTGGGTGATTAATGCATTGCACAGACACAGATTTGCTTACTTTTTCTCTTTGTGTGTGTGCGCAGCTCCTCGTAACTGTGTGCTTAATAAGGATGAGCTTCAGGACGGATTGCGTGTCCTTATCCCTATGGATGACAAGCTGCTGTACGCCGGCCATGTCAACACCGTCCACTCACCAGACATGTAAGCGGACACCAGACACACCTCACCTCACCTTTCCCTGTTTTTCTTTATATTCCATCTCTTCTCCATCCGAGTTGTCCCATTTACTCTCTTTACTGTGGTTCTGTCCTACAAGTGTTGGGTCACTGATGAATTAGCTTCTTAGTGTAAACTGCTTACTGAACCAGTTTCTGCTTGTGGAATAAGGCTGAGTATACAAAATTTAAGTAGTATATAGTGGTATTAAAACTTTTCCTCAAAAGGCTTGCCCTTGTACATTGTAGCTGTTCTATTATTTATTTATATCCATATTTCCTCTCTCCTCTCTCACAGCCTGTTGGTTGTGCATACCGGTATATAAGATGCAGCCTATTTGAGGATCTCAAAATCCTCTGTTCAGAGCCAAAAACATTTAGAGATAAATGCATTCAGATGATTTTATAGTCCATTGGAAGGAGTTTTAATGACGGATGCTCTGTGCGTTTTCCTTCCGTCAGTGTTAGTTGAGTTTCATTGAAGCAGATGCTGTAATAATGTAGAAATGTAATAATGCATCAGCTGTGAAGTCTAGATTACGTCTCGTATAATGGATAATTATTGATTCTATTAATCAGGAAGCTAAAAGCACCCCGTGTAAGTTGTTTTCTCAGCATTGATGTGTATTGTTTTATTGAAGATGTGTTTATATTTAAGATAGAGGCTCGGATAGAGTTCGGTGCAGAGCAGGGTGTGATAAGTCCTCTAAGGTAGGCGGCTGAAGGTCAGTTTTTAGCTTGTATCTGATGCAGGCAGCTACAGGAAGCCAGCGTGGGATACACAGCAGTGGGAGAGTGTGTGGAGGTTGAAAACCGGCTCCTGGATTAGCCGGGGTCAGATGCCGCGCAGGGGGGCAGACCCTGCAGGAGCGGAGTGAGGTCGTCCAGTCGAAATGAGAAGGGACTGAACGAGCTGCTGAGTGGCCTCAAAGCCGCAACACTGTCCAATGTTATCGTTGCTATGGTAACATCGACTTGACTGTTACTGGAATGGTGGACGCTCCACATAAGACTTAAAATGTGTATGAAATCTTATAAAAACATATAGTAGATGTTACGGTGAGGTTTTCTACAAGGAAACATTTTTATTCCATGTTTATGGACTATGTTTGGTCCTGGGTGTCAGCAGGGTGTAATTTAATAGTCTAATTTCAGCCTCAATAACTACAACAGAGTCGATTTTATTTATTAGTTTTATTCAATTCCAGAATTGCAGTGTTTACAGAAACGAACTTGTCTTGCAGATGTTTAACAGCAAAAAAAAAAAAAAAAAAGCATGACATGTCCTCCATAATTCATTTAGTGAGATCAGACACTGATGTGGTAAGAGTGAGGAGGTCTGGGGTTCAGTCGGTGTTCCAGTTCATCCCAAAGGTGTTCAGTGGGGGTCAGGGACCAGTGCAGGACACTCCAGTTCTTCCACTGCAACCTTCTCACACCATGTCTTCATGGTGACATTTTAGACAACTGTATGGTTCCAACTTTAATGGAAACAGAGGAACCACATATGAGTGTGATGGCCAAACTTTTGGGCATGTACTATAGGTTAATCTTTTATCTAGTCGATCATTCTGCCGATACATATTAAAACATTAGAACTATATTAACTGAATGATCTGCAGCCTGTCTGTGATTTAGTGTTAAAAGATGTAGTGAAATCTCTGAGCATATACGAGGATCTGTTTTGTTGCGATACTCCTGTAAACTTCTCGAGGCGTTAAATACGCCATGCTGTCACGTCAAAAAATTGATTTGCCTCACGTGGCCGTGTGCTTTGCAAACGATCAAACGTTCCCGAAATCTTTGAAGAGCTTTGTGTCAGTGTCAAGTAATGGTTGGTGTCTTTGCCAAAGCAGCTCTTAAAGATGTGGAGTGATGGGAATGAAGGAGGAATGGCGTGTTGGGTCTCCAGTCATGTGTGTCGGAGGAGCTGCTTTATGAACATATGCTTGGGAATGGGTTATTCAGCTGTGTGTGTTTGTGTGTGTATGTGCTGCTTTTACCCCCCCCCTTTCCTTTCTCTCTCTATCTATCTTCCTCTCTCTTTCTCTCTCTCTCTCCTCCCATGCACTCCCACTCCCCCAGGCTCTCTCTCTCGCTCACTTGCTCCCTTATGTGCTCCCTCATGCTCTCTCTCTCTTTCTCTCTCTCTCTCTCTCTCTCTCTCTCTCTCTCTCTCTCTCTCTCATGCACTCGCTCCCTCATGCGCTCGCTCTCTCTCTCTGTTTCTCTGTCACTCTCTCACTCAGGCACTTGCTCCCTCATGTGCTCTCTCTCTCTCTCTCTCTCTCTCTCTCTCTCTCTTTCTCTCCCCCTGTCTTTGTATGGTGCTAAATGATTCTCCTCTGTGTCGGAGGGAAAAGAGCTTTTGTGCAAGGCAGTGTTTGATTTTCAGGCTTTTAGCTGCACTCTTCAAGGAACACGGTTTGTACGACCATGAGAACTGGTTGTGGAAGATTTAATATCTGTTGAGAGAGCGAGAACAAGGTGCTACTAAGAGGTGGCTTGTCTGCCGTGCTGTGCCGTGCGCTACAGCACAACATAAATGCATCCAGAATTGTCGCTCAGCCGGTCCGGGCCCTGGAGGTGTGTGTACAGCTGCTATTTATATTCCTGCGCCCGCATTCGTTAACTCTATTCAGTGTCAAGGTGTGAATAATCTGACCCTCTCTTCCCAGCTTCAACAAAGAAGAAAACTTCTTTTTCTCAGTTTATAGGCAACATGCGTGCAGACGCCGCTATATATCCATAACCACATGCTGTTAAATTGCCGAGTCAGTAATTAAATGTGGTCAATGTTGAATTAGGACTGAAATCCAGGGGGAAGGAAGAAAAGTAGCCGTGTCTCCCCTGCGTGTTAAGCACAGAAAAGGCCTGCTGACAGGTCCATTGTCATGCATGTGATGTGATGGCCATGCTAATGGCTGCAGCCTGTTATTTATGGGTAATGGGAAACTAATTTGACATTTTCTGTCCATCCTTCAGTGACTTTTCTTTTCTTTTTTTCTTTTCTTATTTATGTGCTCAGACTCCAAGCTCTGACCTGATGCACAGAAATAAGAATTATTTTTTTTAAAGAAAACTGATTCCATTGCTTCTGGGTAATAACAGACTCCTGAATTTGTGCAAATTACCAGTGCATATCTGTACTTCCTCTGAAAGGCAGTTCCTTTTATTCCAATTCAGACGAATATTTGAATGTATAATCATTATGGTTTGCAGTGACAGCTGATTGTGGGGATAGAATGTGAACGATTAGAAATTCTCCAACCTCCCAATCCTGAAGCATTATGAAACTCAAACATTTGAGTGATTTTTATATAATATAATTTGCATAGGTATGTATAGACAGTCGTTCTGTAAATCCATGCCACTCCACTCTAAAGCATGAAGGAAGCCATATTTAACTCCTCTTGTAGGGGCCTGAGCCCAATCATGCACCTTCTCCCGTCAGGGAGCAGCTGGTGTGAATTTACCCTAAGCCTCCAGACACAAGCAATCAGTTGTTCCTAGCAGCCCGCCTACCCCCTCAAGCTGGCTCTGGGGAGTGTGTGTGTGTGTGTGTGTGTGTGTGTGTGTGGGGGGGGGGCTCAATATCCACACAGCCCCATGTCTCAGTAATAGGACTGCCACTCACTGACAGGCAGGTCTGACAGTTGGCTCTGGGTCATGCTGGAAATGCGAGTACCTTTATGCATCCAGATGAGAGCGAGTCCTGATTTGACGGTCAGGATTTTTAAACAGCGCAGGCTGCTTCTAATCTAATCTTCTCCTCCAAACCCGCCCACCAAAAGAGGCGCGTTCACCAAGTCAACTTCTGATTTCTGGAGGCTGTGTGAACGCTGCATCTTCTGTAGTTCGTAGACATAGCAATGCATTGTAGACTGCAGCGAAGTGATCAGAGGACTGTGAACAATACACAGTACAGAGCAGGACCAGTCATTAGTGCCTAGTAACGAGTCCTATATCCCAAGAGCTTTGTATGTTTTGTCAGTAAAAACGGAATAAATATCTGCCCGATCTGCTATGGAACATTGAGGCTTGCAAAATAAGCTCTATTTTTGGGAAGGCTCCTTGTTTTAAAAACCAAAACATTTTTTCCAAGGGTTAAAGGCGTTTGTTTGGCTGCAGTAATAATATCCCAGAAGTCTCCACGCAGTCCTCTGACTTTAGATCCATCGCTTCCCACACAGTGACTCAGCCTGGCGCAGCTTTCTGCTTTTCTTGAACGGGCAAAATAGAAAAAGAGTCGTCTTTTTTTTTTTTCCACTTCTTTTCCTTTTTTTTCCTTCGTAAGCTCCCATTTTGTTTCCATCATATGATATGAAATGAAAATTCTCTGACTTGCTTATTCCAAACACTCTGATGACTTAACAGCAAAAGAGATAACTGGAGTTCATCCTGCAGATGACGGTCAGCCAGCACGCTGTCCAAACGCAGGCCACCTGCATTAATAATATAGTCCAAACAGTTTGAGGGGAAAGAAGTGTAGAAAATCACAATCCATTGATTGATTATTGGCAAGAAAGGTCTGCAACACATCTGTGTATTCCTTTAAGGAGCCCTGCCTTCATTTAGAGAGTGTTTAGCTCTGACTGTTTTCATCAGCCTGTGGTTAGGTCATGTCTGTCGTTTCATTACAGCCCACCTGGGCTTTAGTCTTTCTGTTAAGTTTCCCTTTTTATGCACCAACACATATCTAGTGTTTGTCAACAGGTTTATTTTTGTTCTGTTGTTAATATTTCGCAGACTTGTGGGAAATGTGGCTGTTCTCATTCGGGCGGTTTAAAATTATTCTTGCTTACTCTGTGTGTTTCTACATCTGTGGAAAGTCTTTGTAAGGTTTGTTTTTTTGCGTTTTTTGTTTTGTTTTATTAGAGCAGGTCACTCAGTAGTGTCTCGGCTGTCGAGCAGAGACTGACGGGTTGTGTGTTAATGACTGCCTTATGTCTTGCAGATACAGCGTGGTGGTTGAGGGTGAACGAGGTAACAGGCCTCATATCTACTGCCTGGAGCAGCTGCTGCAGGAGGCGGTCAGTACAGCACACTGTCCTTACCAGTCACTAACGAGCCCCCACGTGTGTCCTAGTATACAGCATGGCCAGGGGCATACACACACACACACACACACACACACACACACATATATATATATATATATGCGCACATACATACTCACTCTCTCCGGATATAGGACTTCCTTAAAATCCTGGTGTCCTGCTGCACACGTTTTGCTTCACTTAAGCCGAGTGTTGATTTAGGCAGTGAGGCTCTCAGCTACCACCTCTCCCTTTTAATTGACCGTTATAAGCAGAAGCTCGGCCAAAAGCGACCCAGAGCTCTTTCAGAATTGATTGTATATATGAGAAATAAGTCGTTGCCAGAAAATGATGCATGAGTCATTCAGCATGTATTAGTGCAGACAGCAGACCCTGTGCCCTGCATACAGGTTAAATTGCAGTGTCTCTTTCAGCATGCAAAAATAGTGTGTGGTGTTTTTTTTTTTTTTCTCCCGCTGCACACATTGTACAGATTATCGACGTTAAGCCCCCCTCTGTGAGGTACCTGCCTCAGGGAACACGAATCGCAGCCTACTGGAGCCAACAGTACCGCTGCCTCTACCCAGGCACCGTGGTCAGAGGTAAGATCAATAAAGTGCTTTACACTAACTAAAATGGCACATTGACCACCGTGTTTTATAGACATGCTGTCCAACTCCAACCTTTCTAAGCTGCAAAAAAAAAAAAAAGGAAAAAAAAAGCACAAGTATTTTCTGTCCTCTGTACACATAACCTTTCAGGGCAGAGTCTTGTTTAATTTCCTTTAATCTGAAGCTTTTAGCCAAGCCTAGCATGCCTGCCAGAGGAGGTGGGAGAGTACAGAGGCCAAGAATGAATGATGATGTGGTTAGCTTCATGCAGCCCTCTGCTTCAATTATTATTTATTTTCCCTCCCACTGAGTCAAGAGAGAACTGGAGGCTTGTCCAAAAAAACTCAAATGGAGGTTGTAACTACTGCTCCTGTCAGCAGATGAGAATAAAAAGGGCCCTCAAGAAGCGGCTGAGATATATAAGGAGATGTATGCTGCTGCGTATCAATCTTTCTCATTTTTCCATGTCTGCAGGGAGTCCTGATATGGACGAGGTGGACGACTTGATAACCGTAGAGTTTGATGACGGAGACACCGGCCGCATTCCTCTCTCTCACATTAGACTGCTGCCTCCTGACTACAAGATCCAGTGTGAGTGTCCAATCAGGAATTGGGACAAACCTTGATTTGTGCTAACTGCCCGTATAAGAACACTGTTTGGTTTGGAATCTCTGCAGCCACCGATTTTGTTTGCTTTTGCTCTTGAGGTGTGAAGAGCTGTATTTTTTCTCGGTCGGGACTTGTCAGTATATGTATTCATGTAGCACTTTAAAAGACTTCATTAAATAAACGTATAGATTTATACGTGTTCTGTGGAGAAAAAAATGTTTTTTTTTGTTTGCTGTGTTTTTCCTGTGCAGGTGCGGAGCCGTCCCCTGCTCTCTTGGTGGCTAGCACTAAAAAGCGAGTGCGGAAGGGTAGTAAGGACGTCCCTGAAAGCAAAGACGCAAGCCCCAAAACCACAGAGGATTCTGCTCCAAAGAATAAAGGGAGAGGGAGGAAACCAAAGCCCAAACCTGGTAATTTATCTCCTTTACTTTAGACATCATTAAATCCTAAAGTTTCTGATATCTGTTTTTTGTCTAGTTTAAAAGAGCCAACACTTCAGGACTTAATGAAATAAATGTCTTTGGCACAAGAGGGGATATTATGGGAGGTTTCATGGATATTAAGTAATTTGTTTGTGGTTGGGGAGAGAAAAGGCTTCCTGGCAGAATAGGGACAATTTTAGCTTCACTGCATTCCATGTAGGTCATGTGTTGAAGCATATTAAACTCCTCCTCCCTGTTCTACTTTCCAGAGCCTGAACTAGCTCAAAAGGAGCATGAAAAACCTGACCAATCAGCCCCTGGACCAGTGCAGGAGAGACCCCTTACCACCCAGAAAAGTGGCCCACTGCTAGGCAGGAAGAGTCAGCCTGCCAACACAACCACCCCCTCCATCCCCATACCTGCTGAAGGCCAGAAGAAAACTGTTGTAGCCAAACCCCCAGCCAAAGTACACTCTCAGCCCAAGTCTGTCTACTCATCTGCGCTTTATGGAAAAGTTCTCTCTGTCGATCTCTATAATGACCCTTCTGCTTCGTTAGCTTCCTTTATGTCCAACAATGAGGGCGCGAAGGCAAAGGCTGTCAAAAGAGTCCGGAAGAGCGAAGACGAAGGAGTGGCGTTTGGGGTGAAAACCCAACGCAAACAGCCTCAGACAGAGATCCTGATCAAGTTGGATCATGAGGGTGTGATGTCCCCCAAAACCAAGAAGACCAAAGCCCTGATGATGATGGAGGGTCAGAACTGCACAAAGAGAGACAATAAAACAGCCGTGATGGGTGTTAACTACACTACTGTGACCTCCACTACTCCGACGGATAAAACACTGAAGCCCAAGACGGAGCCTGAGACAATTAACACAGACAGCGTGGCGTCCTACGGTATCCGTAAACTGGGGAGCAGCACAGACAGCCGTGCAAGTGTGAAGAGCTCAGGAGAGAAGGAAACTCAATCAGAAAACTGTAGCAGCAGCAGCAGTAGCAGCTCAGAGTCTGATGGAGAAGAGGAAAGGAGGACGTCGCCGGAAACAAAGACCAAACAGGACAGCAGCTCTACCAGCTCACGTGCCTCTAGCCCCACCTCTTCCAGCTCCTCCAGCAGTAGCTCCTCTTCTACTGCCGGATTTAATTCGTCGTCCTCATCCTCCTCCTCTTCCTCCACCACCAGTGACGAGGAATCTTCATGTAGCTCGGACGAGGAGGCTCCTGCGGCACCCCAGCCTCTGTCTCCTCAAGAGCAACCTCCAACAGAGAATGATGAAGAGGATGTAGAAGAGAAAGCAGAGGTGAAGACTGAGTCCCCGCCCTCCACACCCAAGGCCCAGAAAGAGCAAGATCCTCCCAAACAGCAGGCGAAGCAACAGAAGCAGCAGAAAGTGAAGAAGAGCGTTGGACGGCCGAAGAGGAGAGAGGGCATCCATTTGCCCACTACGAAGGAGCTGGCTAAGAGGCAGAGACTGCCTTCTGTGGAGAACAGACCCAAGATTTCTGCTTTCCTCCCAGCCAGGCAGCTGTGGAAGTGGTTTGGGAAACCTACTCAGGTTAGTCTTGACATTTCTAAAAAAAATCTGTTCAATATAATGAACAATATTGTGTTTAAGAAGTACCTACTCTTGCTCATCATCACACTGCTTTTGTATTTGCTCTTTAATGAACTTGGAATGAAAATGTTTTTTTTTTTTTTTTTTTTTTTTTTTTTTTTTTTTTTTATTGCAGAGACGGGGAATGAAGGGCAAAGCAAAGAAACTCTTTTACAAGGCCATTATGCGAGGCAAAGAAATGATTCGGATTGGAGACTGTGCCGTTTTCTTGTCTGCTGGACGGCCTAATCTTCCGTTTATTGGTCACATCCAGAGCATGTGGGAGTCTTGGGGAAACAACATGGTGGTTCGTGTCAAATGGTTCTACCATCCTGAGGAAACCAACCCTGGAAAGAAACTTCACGACAAAAAGGTTACCTCCATTTTCTCTGTTGCCGATTCAAAAAATTCCAGTCAGGATATGTTGTATTTATTTTACACTATAGGAATGTATTTAACGTTTAAAACGACCAAGAGGACTGAAAACATGGTGGTATTTTTCCACTCTTGTCTCGACAGAACTGGGATCAGATGTCTGGAAGGAATCTTGCTGCTGTTCTGCAGGCATCCAACCAGAGGAAGGATTTCATGGAGGTGAGTGTATTTATTCAGTAACATAACACCATATCCCCCCAAAAATAATGTAGTTCTTTGTGTAAAGAGTAAAAATGTGTTCCTCTGTGCAGCGAGCTCTGTACCAGTCCTCTCACGTCGACGAGAACGATGTCCAGACCATCTCTCACAAGTGCTTGGTGGTTAGTCTGGAGCAGTATGAACAGATGATTAAAACTAAGAAGTACCAGGACAGTGAGGACCTCTACTACCTAGCTGGCACTTATGAACCCACTACTGGTATGATTTTCAACACTGACGGTGTTCCTGTCATCTGCTGAGGAGTGCTCTTATCAGCCGGCTACACCGCAGGAACGAGCTCAGATCTTTGTAGAAGATGACCAGAGAGAGCTAGATCAACGTTGGAGCCTTTCCGAAATCACGGTGACGTTCCCGAACGAGACCATCGTTCGTCTTCACTGAATGACACGATATGAGGACCGAGACTGATTGTAAGCATGATCATGACCGCAGTATACAGTCTGTTAAAGGATGCGTATGTGGAGAAGGCAAATGTGGAGCTGTGTTGTCTAACCTGTTAACATGGGGCAGACCCTTCCGGCTCTGATATAACGACATAAGCACGGAGAACAAATCACGCACCAGAAATGAGTGTGCATGTCTTTTAAGGTCAGCTGAGCTCTTCTGTCTCTAGCTGTCAGCATCAGAATGGGAACTGATGCAACACAACTCGCTGGAGTGGACCCCAATGTGCTGGAGATAGAGGGCTGCTATACCAACCAGCTCCGTGGGCCCGGCTTGTGTTGGACGTGATTTAAGCTGACAGGACGTGTCACACTTACTACTCCTATCCATCTAGAGAAGCTATCCGTACCAGCACTCTGCTGTCCAGCGACCTCCCGGTAAAAACCGAGCTGGAACTTAACACGACGACAGCCGGCTAATGAACCTGGACAGCTGATTCAAACCTGGACTCTTAAAGCTGTAGCCGTTCTGACACTGGCACTCTTCCTGCGCTACAGAGTGTTTATTCGCAGGAAAGTGAGTCACCTTTCCAGCCCAGAAGATCTATTGGGATATTTATACACGCCTGTCTTCTAGCCAGCGAGGCAGAAAGGGCTCTCTGTACGAGTCACACGCTGTCGTGCTCTAAACCCTTGTACAGATAACTACAGTTGTACATACACTATATATACATGATATACCCACATTTTATTTTCGTGTACAATAGATTTTATGTGAAAGTAATTTTTTTAAAGTGGTAAAAGAGGAAAAAAAAAAAGCTTTATTATACTGTGAATCAAAGATGAAAATTAAGTGAAAATCAGGAACTCGATTATGACGATCTCAGAAATTGTTACAGAACTCTGAATCTCAGACACCCACTACATTGATGATGCAGTGTAATTTCAAACGAAATATCAAGGATGCTATTACAGGACACGGTGGTTTTCAGACCAGTCGTCCAATTTTGTTTTTTGCATTTTGAAACAGAAAGCACTTAATTCTACCCTTCCCGTTACTTGTTAGATGAATGTTCTTTGACAATCCCCACTGCAGGCGAACTCGCTACATCCACACAGGAGAATATATCGCATCTTTCTCGGCCACCAGCTGTAAGGAGCGGTGACCACCTGGTCAGCCTTCCGCTATTTCAGGCCCTTAGCAAACTTCTGTTTGTGTGTGTGTGTGTGTGTGTGTGTGTGTGTGTGTGTGTTGTTTTGGTTTCTTTTTAAAGCATTCCTCTTATCCTTTACCCAATCTCCTTTTTCCAGAGGCAATTACATCTCATGCATAAAAGCACTTTGTTAGAATGTACTAGTAGCAGAGCAGCACAGCAAAGTGACATTAGAGAGTCTTCAGAGAGTGTGAGAGATTGGAGAAGCTCTTCTGATGAAAGCTGCTGTATATCTGCTTTTCTGTATTTTCCCTCTCTCTCTCTCTCTCTCTCTCTCGTTGTTGCACACGGCTGTTTTGTCTATGCTTAAAATATTTTCAGGGGAAAGTCCAACAGGTTTTGTTTTTGCCCATAAAATTTCACCGTTGCAGCTTGTTGAGTTTGTAAACAGTCATTCTGATTGGTTTGATGAGAAATGCACATCTCACTCCCTCGCTTTCTTTCTCTCGTTCTCTCTCTGCATCTCTTACGCCTCCTTTTTTCATCTTCACTCTTCGTCATGCCAAAAAAAAAAAAAAGTATGATGATTTTAATGAAAAATGGTACTAAAAACATTTCTATAAATGAATCATGAATAAATTTATTGCATACAGCAATACGTGTAAAAATGCAGTGGTTTCACTAGTAGATCTCATAACGCTGCTGTGAACACTGAAGGATTCCTGGTTTCTCTAACAAACAAAAAAACCTTCCTGAACCGTTTCTCATCTAAACATGCAGCATGACTGTTTACTTCTCATCGAGGGAATTATACAGTCATTTAGAGAAATCAGAATTCCCCTTTAAGCTCAGTCCCTCAGAGGCTGACTATTTTGTGTGGTTTTTTTTTTTTGGCCTAATTACAGGGATTGAATGTTGCTCTTTGTAGCTAGATTTTGCTGATCCTGTATTCCAAAGACAGAGCCAGAACGTCACCAGAGGCTCCGACGTCCGCCAATAAAGAACCAGGCTGTTTATTCTGCGCTCCTCTAATCAAGACCAATCAAATGTATTTGATTTTGTCTAGCAAACACTCGATTTTTTAAAGAGAAAAACGAGATATTTTTGTTTTATTTGTGCCTTCTGTCGTGGTCTAACGATTGAATGTAAGTCTATTGTCTAAATATTGGACATGTTTTTATGTCCAGAATGATGCATGTCTTTTGGAAAGTGTTCCTCGTGAGAATGTCTGGCCTTTCGATTGCGATGCCTCCGCCGTAGTCGAATTCGTTTGCCGATATCGGCGGCCGAAGATTGTTTACACCTCCAGTGGATGCGAATCAGGAGTTGTGATTATTGGGTAAATTTAGTGAGTGTACAAGGTGAAGTGGATTCTTTGCGAATTTTTTACATTTGCTTCCTAAACTCTCCAATCTCTTCATTGCCATATTTCTTCTACCTCTTCTTTTGCCCTGCTTTTTTTCCTAACACTTTTCAACGTAGATTTTTTTTTTTTTTTTTAAACGCCCATTTGGTTATCGTAGCCGTTTTCCGGAATCTCCACTCTAATGAGAGGGTGTGGTCAATTACTATATCTATTCAAGCTGCCACTTACTCAGAGTGTCATAGGGCAGCTGAAAGCGCTTTGAGGATAGCGATAAACCACCCACTTCTCTACACGTGGCTATCCTCAATAGGAGGAAAGATTCGGGATAGCCTTTCTCATGGCCGGTTTTGTTTTACTGCCACTTCTGACCAGAACACACAAAATCCAATTCACAGTTTCTTCCATCAGCTTCCATTTTGCTTTTAGAGAGAGAAGAGAGAGAATGGACACTAGAAACATCTGGGATTTCTGAAACCCAGCACAATTTAGGCCTACTCAGTATTTCAGGAGTATTTTCTGTTGTAGTAATATGTTGACACTATTACATATTGTAGAGAGAGACTATATTGTCTTATTCTTCTTCTTTTTTTTTTTTCTTCTTCTTGTGTTTCTTATATATAACATTGGCCAATCTCTCTTAAAGAGATGATATCTTGTTGATATTCAATAGGTTATTTCTTAACATCTTAATCATCATATGTGGTCTTGAGGTAAATTGTATATTCTGTCTTTGTATCAGGTTCTGACTTTTTAAGAGTTTTTTCGGATTCTTTTGGTTTGAGGATTTGTAACAGACCCAAAGCCGACTAAAGTGGTGCCAAATAATCTTCATGTCACCTGAAATCTGGATGAAATAACACTGAGCACGCAATCATGGTCCAAAACTCGGTCAAATATACATTTTTATTATTTAGTTTTTTTTTTGTTTTTTTTTTAATGTAAGATATATTTGTCTGTTAGGAAGTTGTACAATTTAAGTGCCCCTCAAAACAAACGTTTACTTGGAGCTTGAGTCAAGCTGTAAAGCACTTTTTAGAATATTTTGTCTGCATGTCGTAGAAACAGAGTTTATGCATCTAGGAATAATATTAGAGCAGAGCATTCACCTCCCTATTCCGCTTGCTGTGAGTGTAACACAGTGTGAGATGTCCTTCCCTTTTGGCCCACGCTCGGGTCCTTAAAAAGAGACAGTGGCCTCTGCTGGTAGACGTTATGTAGGGTGAGCTAGTCGCTAAGTGTCCTCTGCTCTGTGTTCAGGGTCGTGTATATACGACCGTCTCTTTATAATGGATTAACTGGCTCGTTAGGAGGGGAAAAAAAAGCTCTTGTATAGCAGAGACAGATCTCTACAGGTCTTGCTGTTTTGCATGATTCTGACAGCCTTTTCGCATTTCGTCTCTCTAATCTCGTCAGGGTTTTTTTGCTATTCGCGTTTCCCCCTCTCAGAACAATCGTCCTCCATGCTTTTAATGTGCAATACTGCTGAATGTGGTTTCTCTGAGGTAGCTGCTAGCAAGGGATAAAGATTGTTAGAGAGAGTAAGCGTGTGGACTGGAGGCTGGTCCTTCACTGGTCTTGGTCTGCTGGTCCGTCAGCGTCGGTAAAGTCCTGTTACACACGGGGGGCGGGGGGGCTATAGTTTTAAAATGATGGATTTTTTTTTTTTTTGAGAAAGTGTAAAAGCATCAAAGTTTTTGTAAATTGTCCTTATGAGAGGGGGACATATTTGTACACACATTTAATCCTGTAAAAATATATAAAAGCATACACTTTTGAAAATTTACGATCCAGTCACTAAAGATTACTGTTGACTTGTGTGTGAAACTTCACAGAATTTTTTCTTCTTTTTTTTTTTTTTTTTAACTGAAACAACAAAACAACAACTTTAATCAGTGTTCTTTCCAGTTCTTTTAGAATTCAGAATTTTGTAGTCCATCAATAAACATCATGAAAATGACTCTGGTCTTCAGTCACTTTATTTTTGTTGTGTATCCCTGTGAATCCCCACAGCCACAGTCCAACCTCGTGTAGAAAACCTTCCTGGAAATGAAGAATGGAGATTATTATAACAGGAAGTAGGGACTCCATGTGGAATGGGATGTTTATGCACATGTAGGTGTGCAGGTCAGGTGCCCTTATCCAGAACATCTCATTTTATACAAATGGGGCGCAAGTGGTTAAGGCTCTGGGTCATTGACCAGAAGATCAGGGGTTCGAGCACCACCAAGTTGCCACTTTTGGGCCCTTGAGCACATCTCTTAATCCTCTTTGCTCCAGGGGTGCTGTATCATGGCTGACCCTGCGCTCTGACCCTAACCTCCAAGGATGGGATATGCGAAGAAAGATTTTCACTGTGCTGTAATGTATATGTGACAAACAAGGGCTATTTCTATTTCTTTCTACAACTGAGTGTTAAGGACCTTGCTCAAGGGTCCAGCAGTGGCAGCTTGGTAGACCTGGGATTCAAACTCTCAACCTTCTGATCAGACACCAAGCACCTCAACACCACTAAGCAACCACATCCGCCATCATGTAGGCAAGAAGGTGGCATTCGGCATCATTCAGTGAGGAGAAAAATGAGAGTAAACTCTGAATAAAAACAATTCAAACTGGTGTAAAAACGACTTCCCGTAAGGTTCCACAGGGCTTGCGCAAGCTGAACCACTAATACAGCAACATTTTGCTGATTCACGCTTTTTTTTTTTCCTGTCTCGTGATTTTCAGCCTGATTATAAAAACAATTGCATTTCCACTCCTCCCTCTCATGGATAAAAAAAACAAAAAAAAAAAACAGAGACTTTATTCTGTTACAGCTATAGCACCTAGAACTAGCAGACTAATAGCTGAATAATATTTCTTATAAAGGTTTTCTTTCCAGAACGGTTCAGTGTTTTTCCTTAAAATCATTTGAATATCATTTTTTAAAAACATCCAAAGCTGAAAAATATCCTTCATTAAGCTTCAAGCTCCATCACAGTCCCGTGTTTAATTTCGGGTAAGTAATTTAGTAAAGATTGGCCATCATTCATATCTACAAACATGAAAAGATTGAAATGGCACTGAGTGGAAACAGTGTTTAATCTAACAAACACAGAGACTGGTATAAACATATTCCACTGAGATTTATCCTTCCTCTTTTCTACTTGTTTCCTCTTTCCATTTTAAAAGCACAAGCAAGTAAAAAACAAAAAAAAATCCCATATTACACTTGCAGGTGAGATGAACATTTGCGTGTTTCAGCTCTAAATTATCACTTAAGAACTGCAAGAACAGAGAAGCTACAGGGGGGAAAAAAAAAAAAAAAACCCAGCTCTGGTTCAGTAATGTGATCCACAGAGCGTGGAAATGACAGCAGCCGAAAAAGATGAGTTTGCTCAGGGGGGGAAGTACATATTTATACTCGTATATTACAGAGGAAAACAGCAATCTGAAAGCAAAACTGCTCTCTTTGTTTATAGAAACCAATTAATCTCACCAGAAGACCAAAGTAACACCATGATCCTGTACACTACATGGACCGGAGTAAAGCTGGCTCAGCTGAGGCTTTTTACAAAACCTACTTTTACTCTGTATCATGTGTCATTTATCGAAATAAGACCAAAAAGAGTAGGACTATTTTTCAATCATAAAGACTTTAATTTGAAAAGTTTCGAGTTTCGGATCTAGTGCTGAAATGTGACGTGAATTTATTTGCGGCTGTGTGTTTAATATTGGATGTGGTGGGGATTTTTTTTTTTTGGCCACACCAACCAGCATTAAAGCTTTTAAAATCAAAAATGGCTTCATTTGGCCCTTCATCAGGCCTTGGCGCAGGTTTAAAATGCTGAGCAAGCTTCGATTTTGGATCAGGATTTATGAGAATAAGATCTAAATCGCTTTGACAAAGGGTTTCAGTCGCAAAGATTGCTTTCCTGGCTGTGTTTCTCAAGAAAAAAAAACGTGAGACGTGAGTAAATTCTGTCGTATTCGGTATGGCGCTAGCAGTAGTGTGATGTGTCAGGAAGAGCAGATGTGTCTACAGGATCTCATATTCTCATCACTTTTATCCCATTTTTTTTATTCTGATGGGTGTGGTGTCTTCCAGGATGACTCCGCCCACAGTCACAGTATGAAAATGGTTTAGGTCATGCGCCATGGTCTTAACATTCACCATATTCACCTTAACTGAGCACTTCTATGAGATTTGGGACTCATCAGCTTCAAAACACCAACCAACTGGTGCTCTAGTTCATGTCCAGAGACTTGGAGGATCTATGCAGCGGTGCATCCACCTTATTCAGACACCTTAGGTTGGATTTTCCTTTCATTTGTTACCTTCCATATGTCAGTGTGTGACAAGACAGTCATATTTCTTCTTCTTTTCAGACCTGAGTTTCTGATCTTTTTTTCTACCTTTCTTTGTTTTTCTGCGCCACAATCTTTTCTAAAGGTTATTATTCTATGACTCACGCCACTTGAAGTATGTCTTGCAATAAATGAAACATTTGTGAATATCTGTCACAGAGCACAGGTATTAAGTAAAGGGTGAAATATTTCATTTACATTTGTGTCTTTGTGTGTATTTTCTTGCTCTTCAATTGTGATATTGAATTGTAATTTGTCAGTAGGATCAGATTAGATGCGGAGAAATCTACTTTTAAGTTTATTAGAGATGAATTACAGCATTTGTGTGTAGGTGTTTCGGATGAAAAATGCTGTAATGGCTTCTGCAGCATAGTAAGTAAAGATCATATGAAGTTGAAGTTTCATAAAATTAGCTTGGAAACCATATATCATAGAAAAGGCATCTTTAAAAAAACCCCTACGCAATTCAACCACTATCTGACCACCAAATGATGTCAGAAGAAGACATCTTGCCAGCATTTTTTCAAGCAATGTGCCCACTGGGACATTAAATAATTCAGGAGTCATTTAGCTGGAAAGCTCATTTAGTGAATTGAGGCAGAGGACAATTAAAGTGTGCTCTGTGTAGAAACTGGGGTTTGAAGACAGTATCCTGTGGTCTGAGTCACACCAAGCTCTCAGAACGGACACCATCTGACTCACTCGTCACCTAAACGGATGATTTCCTTCTGTGCATTTCTGCTCCATACATTTTAGACCATTTTGTGTTTCATCATGACTAGCCATTCATGAAATGGCCTCCATGTGGAAGTGGGGAGTTTCTGTCACAACACATATTTTAGACTGAGGGATGACTTGGCTGTATTTATTGACCGTGCACTGTAGTGCTTGAAACGCAGAACGTTGGCTGGATAGAGATTACTTTTGGATATTAGCTGCGTGAAAGCATTGTTTCATTGCAATTAAAATTAGGAAGATGGTATAAAAACAGCAGAGTTTCCTTCATCCTTTTGAAACTTTTGAAGCTGTGTTGGAATTCTCTTCCCTTTCTTCCTTCATATCCTTCTTTCTTTTTCCCTCTCTCAATTCAAGGCTTCTTCATCTGATATATATTGCTGACAGTGTGTGAGCGGCTGAGCTCTTCTAAGGACTAGAAGGCCTCTGTGGGGCCCAGGGCTGATATCTCTCTGCCTGCCCACCCACCAGTCTCCTGCAGGAGCCAAAATTGATGGGGATGCAAAAAAGTCGACACCACCAGATGGATGTCTCTGACCACCGTCTTCCAACTGCAGTGCTCACCACAGGACAAAAAGCCTCAGGGAGGGCTGTGTTCAAATCGTAACCTCACTTGAGGGAATTGCAGTTACTGTCTGTCATTAAGGCAATTGTGGGCAATGAAGCTCGATGAGAGTGTGTGGAGGAGTTTGCTGGTGGATGGGTGGATGGGTGGATGGCAGAGCGCAAAAGCGAAGACAGAATGTGTGTGGCGCTTGCCGTCTCCTCTCCGGAGGGTCGTTTACATTGTTGTTCCAATACCCTGCCATGTAGATACATTAGTGCCCTACCTCCTCGTTCGGGCCATCACTGAGTCTCAGGGCTTCCATTCAGGAAAGACAAAGACACACACAGGACACTGTAGCAGCTGCGTGAAAAATGCTCCAATGTCTCAGAAAACCAAAATGACCAGTTGTAATATTTTTCTCTCCCTCTTTCCCTGGAGATTACAGCATTGGTTTGAAATGGAAGTGCAGATGGTTCACACTGTCGAATCACAAAACATGATTGGAATAAAGCATAACAGATTTGGCTGACGTGGTACGTGTGCATTATTCACCCCTCAAAGCACTGCCCTTATCAGCAGACTTCATAATGAAATCTGCAGTCAAGCGCTTCCAATTTATTCCTCAGCATTCCCTTGTAGAAGGGCATTTTATTCAGCTCTACCCAGATACACACAGATGTGTTGACCATGACTGTATGACTGTATGCATGTACAGTGTGTATGTATATGATCTTGCATTAGCTATTAGCAGCATATGTTCTAACAGCAATTTGGGTGAAATATTCTACGCGCTGAAATGATTTGGGAATTGGCATCGGGTTCCTCATGGTTTCCCGTTAAGTGACGAGTGCAGTCAGCTTTCATTTCATCGCGTCTGTATGGCAATAGCTGCATACTGAGTGCTTAATGTGGCATGCTGCCCAACCCAGCGCGTCGGCTGAAATGCTGAACATGTAGCCTTGCCTCATGCGCCCTCGTATTTCACTATCGGCAACAATAGTAAAACAGCAAGGCCAGCTTGTCATAGTTGACATATGGAAGGAAACACACAAAACCCAAAAGCTCAGCTCTGCCTCACCAAAGGAATACGTCTGTTGAACATAGTACTAAAGCAGGTGAAATGTCAGCATGCGATTGCAGTTTTTCTGATCAAGAGCCATTATGCTCTCCAAAATGACCACCTTTAAATCCTGTAGAGCACTTTACACAGAGATTGCTAGGAGTACACGGGAGTGAGAGGAGGCAGGAGGCAGGCTGGGGAGAAAATGGAGCTTTCTAGAGCTATCAGATGGGAGGATGCTGTTTCCCTCTGTGTTCTCATCAGCCCGCTCTTAACAAATTACAGTTGGTCCAGTATATGGAATTATCAACCAGGCCAGCAATACTGAGGCGACGAAGAGAGATTTTAATATAAGCTCTTTTTTTTTTTTGAGGAAAGTCAATGATACTCCACTAAATCAATGCCAGCAGCATTAACTGTAGACCTGTGTAGGGTTTCTATCACACCACATACACCAGTAATGCCAGGGTATGTTTCGGTGTAATTTTTTATTCCAGGTTATAAATAATGGTTAACAGCAGCAGGAGTGATATTCAAAAGGCACCACGGTTTTGTTAGAAAGAGCTCAAGGCAAAGAAACTGCTGGAAGCAAAAAGCTGACCTGTACTACTGCATATCAGATCGAGGCTTTTTGAATGAAACAAAGACAAATGTTGATGTTGAGACCTACCCATTTAAAGGGCCCCATTTCTGAAGGAACACTGCATGTGTTCCATGCTTGGATGATCTCCAGTCAGTTTTAATTTGCATCTTGACTGAGAATTGGCCTTGTTTCAGAGAATGGTGGCACAGTACGCTTGAGATACTGTACAACCATCTGTCAAGCGAAAAAGAAGCCGCATACATGCATTTAGAATGAAAAATCCTAAGGCTTTATTATAACTAGCCAACTCGCACAGCAGGGGGTGGATGCTGTGATTCCATTTTTCCACATTTGAATATTTTGCTCATGCTTTTTTGTTCCCTTGCCTTTTTATTACTCCTCCCCTGAAATTGCAAAAAAAAAAAAAAAAAATGTTTGTTTTTAATGACTGACAATAGAGAACTGCCTAAAAAAAGCACATTTGTGTGCACCATTTGCCTCACCCTGCTCTAATTATTTAATCTGACAAATGTATCTCAGAAAAAAGAAATGATCAAATGAAATGAGAACGCATGCACAACCACAACACAACTCCTCAGCCTCTAATGATGCAGCACATGCTCCTAACCGTTCCCTGTGTGCAGATTAATATGCAGATATAAAGGCATGCTGTAAAGTCCCACACCCTGGAAAGCTGTTGGAAATGATTTGGAATTTTAATGAGCAGTATTCCCCTAACCTGAAGTGGGAGAATATTTCAACAGGGCTTGACTGAGCCATTGAATCAATATGCATCAGAAAGCAGGGGCTCAGGTACGAGTGTTTGCAGGAAGCTGCTCTCTGACGTCCTCCTGTGCAAGGCAGCACATGATGCCTCGCTCCACTCGAACTGAGGCAGGTGAGGTAAAGCCCGTTGTGCAGAACAACCTAAAGACCCGCTTCAGTGAAGTATCTAAACAGATGCCCTCTCCACAGCTTTGCTTGTGTTCTCGTTGAGCTCAGCAGGACGTCTAGCTCTTGCCATCAGGATGCACCTCTAGTACAGAGACAAGGACAGATACACCATCCTGTTGCCCTAGCCAGCGCTAGGTATCTTGGTGGCTACATTTTAACTTCTATGTTGTTTTGTATAATAATACAAAATTTGTGTTAATATACAAGAAATGATGACATGAAGCAAAAAATAATAAAACCCTGAAACAGCGTTTCTTTCTCCTGCCAAGCAGATCTATGAGAGAGAGGGGTGGAACCATCTCCCTGTTCCCTGCAGCTAGATGACCACTGTGATGTTCAATCAACTCTTTTTACAGCAGTGCACTTTTCCACAAAAAAGGCCAATCCATCAGTGGAACTATTGATTTTTAATCGTTCTCCATTGTTGTACAGAATATAATGCTACCAACTGTGGTAATAGCAAAGCACTTTAGAGCATGGTGTGAAATTTCACAGTAACTCTGCCCCTGATTTCAGGCTTGTCCAGATCAATGCTGGCAACCCAATGAACCGAATGTGGTAGAGGTGGTGACATGTACCGGCCTCTCCCAAGTGCATTGGATTTATTTATTCATCTTTTTAGTAATCCTGCTTCCAGCTCTGTTGCCTCGATCAAAAGTGATTGATGAGTTTAGAGTGTGTAGTATTGCATCTGGAGAGCAGCAGGCTAACCACAATACCACTGAAGCTCAGCATCCATTAAGGTAGATGCCCAACTGTTCTGTATCTGCAGGGCTGGAGATTACGATATGCAGAGGCAGCAGGGGTATGCAGATCACTTTTAGAAGCTGGAATGTTTTTTGACAGTTTGACTTAGAAAGTCAAATAAGCCAGTGATCTGTTTCGGAGGCCTCCATCTGCTGCTGCTGCTGCTGCTGAAATGGTGCTCTAGGAAGAAACATGTTTCTCATCATTTAGAGAACCTGCATGCATTTGTAGGCTTGGGTACACACCCACACTCACTCGCTCTCTACCTTGCCTCCTATCCATTATCTCAGAGGAGAGCCTGTCCAATTCCACAGGTGATGCTGATAGCGTGGTGTGGCATGGCGTGGTGTGATGTGATGTGGTGTGCTGCGCTTGGCTAAGCCCATCTCCTCACAAGCCTAACCTGTGATGTGATAGTTAGCTGCAATGTTTCCTGGCTCAACAAAGAGCCTATTATCTGGCTGATAGCTCCTGTCTTGTCATTTCCTCTGCAAATGTCAAACGTTGAGGGAGTGACAAAAAGGCTGTGGCTGTGCAGAGACCTGAATATGAACACAGTTTGCTCTGCTTCTGTCCTCTAAAAGTGTTGAACTCAGGGTTCATAACAATCGCAGATTAAATGGACGATATGGGCTTCTTTAATACACAAAAATAAACGTTAGCACAGGCATTGGATTGAGATGAATTAAACACTTCAGGATGTGCTTTTATTGGAAAATAATCAACAGTTTAATCGTTTCATATCAGGCCACATCGCACCACAGTAACAGTATGCCTGGACATGTTTTATAGCTTATATAACCTGATACGTTTTACATAAACTCACTGGAAACTCACTCGTGCTGGCTCTTACCTCCAGGCCAAGCGCTAATCCAGTGAGACTGTAAAAACAAGGTTCCTGTTACAACAGATATGTTTGACAGCCACCCTGGTCATCAAAATTTCTTCTCTCCACAGTATTCTGTCCACCGACTGACTCTTATGGGAAACTGGAAGCATGAAAATGTGTCTTTTCGGAGCTGGAGCATGAAGCAGAGCTTCTTCCTGACAGTGTGTGTAAACACAGAGTTGAAGTGGTGCAGTTACTCTGTGTGTACATTACGCCGCCTGCTATGGATTACCCCAACACGGCACCGCGGTGGAAATAAAACGGGTCAATAGGCTGTGATGAGACAACCCACATACTGTGAGTGTCAGAAAGTCAAACAAGTTACGTAATATTGTAATTAATTCGTCGCTCCGGGAGTCCATCATTACACTGTGTCATTATACAGAGCTCTCCTCTGATGTCCAGGTCAAGCATCACCATTTCTACAAGTACACTGAGCTTCAGAAGAGGAATTTATGAAAGAGCAAGCGTTCCTGCTCTTTGTGCTGTTCTTCTAGCTGCACTGAGCACAAGCTTCTAAACCTCTGGTGTTGTTTGGCAAACACACTACAGAGGAAACATCATGAGAGGAGGAGTGTTTCTGGAGCTGTCATGGCCCTGAGATGCCACCACCCACCACATCTGGAATGTTCCAGCTGTCAAAGTCTTGGAAAAAGAACACTGTGTCATGAACTCACTGCATCGGGGCAATAGGGTTTCTTTTCCAAAACACATTAGTAGCTGTTGTCATCATAACAGAGTAAATTTGTATGCATTTATATAGTGCTGCATTACTTGTACACTGTATTTAGCGTGAATGTTGCATATTTATGACTAATCGTGCTCAGGAAAAAAAGCTGTGCACTCTTGGGACCTTTCATCAGGTGAACCTACTACATAAATGTACTTTCTAATGTATACACTTCTACACTGATGTCAGTCATGTTGTGTATTCATATTAGCATCACACACACACACACGCGGCTCTGTTTAATGGTAGGAAAGGGGGGTTGTGGTGAGATAGTAGGGAGAAATTAGGTTTGCATCTCCAGCTGTTACATGAATAGAGATTTATGTATATAATAGAAACAATAGAATATTGCACGTAATGAAGAGATGTGCAATAAATAGTTTCATGTGCAAGTTATAAAAGCAACATAGGTTATTACTGCATGCAGTATAATACTGTAGTGAAGCTGTAATACTCAGAGGTATAACAGACATTCTGCAGATCTTGAGACTTTACTCAAGTAAAGTATTTCATAAGCTAGCTTCAGCAGAAAGGAATTTATTTTAAAACTATAATGAATTGCGTTGGTGCTCAGACTCATACATTGCTCAAGTGCTCCTGATTACACAACTGCACTTGACTATACACTGACCAGGCATAACATTATGACCACCTAAGCACCCCTGACTCTTCTGCAGCTATGCAGCCCCATACGTAACAAACTGTGATACACTGTGTATTCTGACACCTTTCCATCAGAACCAGCATTAACAACAGTAGCTCGTCTGTTGGATCGGATCACACGGGCCAGCGTTCATTCTCCACGTGCATCAATGAGCCTTGGCCGCCCATGACCCTGTCACCGGTTCACCACTGTTCCTTCCGTGGGCCACTTTTGATAGATACTGACCACTGCAGACCGGGAACACCCCACAAGAGCTGCAGTTTTGGAGATGCTCTGATTCAGTCGTCTAGCCATCACAATTTGGCCCTTCATCAAACTCACTCAAATCCTTACACTTGTCCATTTTTCCTGCTTCTAACATCAACTTTGAGGACAAAATGTTCACTTGCTGCCTCTAATATATCCCACCCAGTAACAGGTGCCATGATGAGGAGATCATCAGTGTTACTTATTTCACCTTCCACTAGTCATAATGTTATGCCTGATCGGTGTATAGTGTACAGTTATAGAAATGATTATAAACACACTCTCTGGTGTCAGGATGGATCCCTTTTGAATCTGGTCCCTCTTAAGGTTCCTTCCTCATATCGTCTCAGGGAGTTTTTTCTCACTATCATCACCTCTGTCTTGCTCATTAGGATAAATATAAATGTTTAATTTTAATTGTTCAATTATCATATTCCTGTAAAATTACTTTGGGACAATATTGATTGTTAAAATAAATTGCCATACGATTCAGTGTTATTGAATTGAAGAATATAGCATATATTACTATCACAGAGCGAGAACAGAATGTAGTGGAATGATGTTAATGAAGGAATGAAAATAATAATAATGATAATAGCAACGATTTTCATTATCATATAATGACATGAGCCCCTCATCATCGCAGAAACAGTATTGACGCAACATTATGTGTTATAGTCTTAATAGTTCATTCATTATCAGTAACCCCGAATATGAACATGAAGCATCAGATTTTCTTATGAATTTAATATGTTGCTGCACAGATGTTTTAATCGCTGTGTA